>NC_135499.1:140852273-141119197 GCF_052857255.1 Amblyomma americanum | reverse complement strand
AGCGTATCCTGCAATGTAGACAATAGCATCCATGTCAGAGTGGGCGTGTGTAATATCGTCGTCGCTGACAGCCACAGAAAAGTTGCATGGGACAAGATCCTCACTTACGTCTTCAAACTCTGTTTCCTCGCGTGGAAATGTCAAAAGTTTTTGAAGACGAAGCTTCTTCTCACATTCGTAGAGCTGACGCACGGAAATGTGGTACTGTGATCCTGCCAGCTGGCGGTAACGGCCGAACCGGTCTTCTAGCGCATCCGTCTGAAATTTGCCCAGCAGTACGTACTTGAAGTGAAGTTCTTCTAAGCAGTAGCGCGAGAGTTCTACCAGAGAATAGCATGTCAGTCGCAAAGCACTGTGAGTCTCTTTCGTCAGCGAGCCACTGGTGATGTTTATTCTTGCCCAAGCGTCCAACCAGTCCACAACGCCGCTCAGGAAAGCTAACTGTGTGTCATCAACAGACCTTACAGGGTCTTGCATGCTGTCCCTTAGCCTCTGGCCTTTGCAAGGGGTCTTAACATTGACTATTTGCCACCATGTGAGGATAACGTCAATGAAAAGAGCAGTCGACTCAGCTTGAGGAATCTTGAACGCGGAACCATGTGTCCTGAGGGCATTTGAAACAAACTGATTAATGACGTCGAGAGCGAGCTTTACATTTTGCCGCTCCATTGAGGTTGGATTCACGGCTTTTGCGTTCAGTCTGTAAGCAGCCTTCACAAGCGACGTCTTCTCTGAAGAATAAAGCTGCCGCACAGCTGCGAAAGAAGCAGCTTTCATACGAGGAGGCCCTTCGGGCATTGCTCCACTCAAGTCCATTTCAGGGAAATAGAGGCATGTTCCAGGGTTTTTCTGGTTAATCCAATTGTTCCTAATGCACTTCAAGAGATGCACAGGATCGACCACGTAGAAAAGAGGGCGAGCGTTATCGGCTGGATGGGGATAGACAATGCTCACCTGAGGACTTGTAGCAAATAACGACATCATCTTGCGGTTCAGAGCATTGTTGTCCGTTATCACAGCGATAATTTTGAGCCCCATTTTCTCAACATTAATGATTATGTTCTTAGCATGCTCGTGCAAAATTTCTGCGCTCAGTTTGCTCACAGGTAATATGTGAATGACGTCCTTGTTTGCAGAAAGGAGTGATTGTACCATGAACACATGGGCTGTTGTTGCTGGTTCCGTTGAATGAACCGACGATCCTACTATTGTGCCCCCTTTGTAGTCGAAGTATGGTTTTATGTGGATCTCATCGATCATCAGGGTCACTGTCTTCTCGTGGTCTTTCATTGATTTGACTCGTTCTCGGATGTAGGAGAGACAGTGCGGTTGATTTTGCTCCACAAGAGGGTCAGCTTTGTAATTTGAGCAAACACGGCGCAGTGTGGAAGGATGGGGCAGAATGATTCTTGATGCAGCTCTTGTGAAGTGATATGCGTGAGGAGAAATTGAATTCAAAATACTGGCGAATACCAGCAGCTCTGCGCTATACACATGCTGTTTCGCGAGGAGAAGCTCTATCTGCTCAACCAGAAATTTCAGCAAAGAAGACTGTTCTTTCGTCGTATCACTGTCCTCAATGAGGTCTGCAAGCAGTGAACCGACAAACTGCAATACTTTAGTATGTTTCGACTCTTTCGTCACCTCAGGTATATTATGCAAGCCTATCTCGAGTTCTTCTAGCAGCAAGGACAGGCTGGAGGTGTCGCATACTTGAGCTGGCAGAATCCTGCCTGAAGGAAGCGACAGAAGCTTCACTCCATTCAAGAAAACAGAAAGTGACAGATCAGGGAGAACTACCAAGGCGCATTTCACATTAGGTGAAGGATCATTCTCGATGAGAAGGAACCTAACGCACTGCTCATCGACAGAAACGGTCCAGAATTTCGTGTTGCAGATTCCAGGCAACTTAGATTTGAACTCCTCGTAAGATGAAACTTTGTTTCTTTTCTGTTAAAGCTCATTAGACTGAAGTGACTTCCTCATAGCCTCCTGCAAAGCAGCGTTTTCCCTTCTTGCTTTTTTCGTCTCTGGCGATTCACTCCGTCCAGGCGTTGAGGACAAGTATTTTGGGCAGTTTGGAAAAACAGAAGGCGCAGCATCAATCTTCAACTGTAGCCTGTCACGCTTCACCTCTATTATTTTCCCTGTCAGTTCATCTTGGTGTGACAACGTCGTAATGAAGTCGCCTGCGTGGAAGTGCAGTTCACACACCTGCACGAGAAAATGAAGCAAGGCCATTCGCCATGACTCTCCATTGCCTAAAACACTAAGTAAAAAGAGTCTGAATAGTGAACAGCTTTTACATATTTACACAGCTTTTACACAAGCCTTATGCACATCCACAGAACTAAATGCTTCCTGGACAATTCATACATAAGTGTAAGAAGTGATATCATTGCCTACAAAGACAGCATGCCTTTCCGGGAGCGACAGCTCACAACTAAGATAATTACCAGCGCCTATTAAGCAATATTTCAGAGTCTTACCCTCGAATGCTCTGTAGGTGTGAAATCCTTCCGTGGAATGGCTCGCAACCAGGCTTTTCTTCGTACTTCGTCTCTTGGGAAGCAATAAACACGTACTTTGGGACCATTCTGGTAGTTCCCGCGGCACCCGGGAACACAGCACCGGCCCATGTTTCACGAAGTTGCACTCGCTACACGGCAGGCAATCAGTTTCCCATTCGTGCGCTAGCACAGGTACGCACGCCACACAAGAAACGGCCACACGAAACAGACACAGCCGTGCGAGGAGCGAACGGAAATGCACCCAACGCCAGGCTGAAAGACTCAAGCAGCAGCTAGACGCTCACTGCAAGACTGCGTTCGTGTCTGTGCTTGCCCGGGCAAGCGCGAGCACATCGAGGGAGACAACCGAGCGTAGCGGAGCCGCGCTTGGTGAGCAGCCTGACCGGACACTTGGCGTGACGTAGCGCGTGTGGAAAGGAGGGCCTGGAGAGGCCTGAAGAAAGTATTTAGAGGGTGTTGATTCAAGGAGGGTAGCCGATTATATAAGCAAAGGCAACATAGCAGTGAGTGCCAAGCATCGATATAGTAGCAGCCGGGCACATCAGCAAGAGAAATCAAACCCACGCAGGGGGCAACTCGGACAAGAGAATCGGGCTCAGAGGTAGTGGGTAGAAGAGGGGGAGGAGAGAGAGAGAGAGGGAAGGGGATTGATGCGTAGCGCGTAAAAGGCGAGCGCGAGACAGGAAGGAAATAACCCCACAAGAAGAAGCAAGAAGGCGAGCTTGAGACGACAGGTCGGCGCGGCGCACGAAGAAAAGCAGCAGTGGCAAAAGCCGGTTTCATTGAAGACGGCGCTCGCTGCTCGCCGAAGAAGCGTACGCCCCGCTCCGGTGTGCTCGACCCCCTCCCCCCCAACGCCACACAACCTGGCTGCCGACAGGAGAGCGAACGAGGAACGAGCGAGCAGCGAGCGCTTTTCCACGCGCGGACACCGGCTTTGCTTCTGCATTAACCTTCGCCTCTTCCCATTCTCCTCTCCTCTTCCTCCGTGCGCTCCCAGACAGGCCACCGCCAGCTAGCAATGAGCGAAGGAGAAACCGACAGCGATAAATAACGCTGCAAAATGGAGAAGGTGGGGGACTCAGGAAACAGGGCCGTCAGCGGCGGCCCCCTTGGATGGGAAAAAGAAATAAAACGGCATATCGCGATGGCCATTGCGACGAGAGAGGCGATCTTTCAGCGCCGGCTCCGATGGCATCGAGGCGTGTGCAGAACACGCCGAGGCATGCTCGAACCACGACCGGCTTTATACTTGGCGACCTGCTCACTAAGCCGGCTCCTACGGCGGCGCTTGGCCTGGTAAATATCACGTGACACCTTCAGGAGGGACGGCGCGCCGCAACAGGTGGCACCACAAGTTACCCTCACTTCGGCAGCGCCCGCCGTACGCTTCTGCTAGCTTCAGTACGCTTGCACTGCAGGGCATGTGGCCGCAGGCCGAGTTAAACCGCGTCCGTTTTTTAAGCACGCACTGCAAAGACGTGTTAATATTCATTAGATGCAATAGTCGTGGACTAGCTTTCTGTATACAATGGTAGTTACGAGCGCGAGCTGTCAGCTAACACGTACACCTGCGTCTTTGGCTCGTGAGCGCGTGATAACAGCGCAGAAGACGGCGTCTCGCGCTCGTAGCTTCCCCTGCATAGCCACAAAACGCTGTACCCGACTAGAGGCTGCTAGCGGTGATAATTTTTTTTCTTAGAGCAGCAGTTTTTGCAGTTAAAACAAGCCTCAAAGAGCGGTTTGTACTGGTGGGCGCGGCTCTGGTGCTACTCGAGCGGCGTTTTTTTTTTTTTTTCGCGCACCAGCTGCACAATTTCAACACGATTGCTTCTGCTCTGTGCCTAGCAGCATCCCAGGGCGAAGTCGCGCTAACTTTCCGCCAATTTGCGATAAAAAAGCGCGCTATAGACACTTCTTATATACTAACACTTGTTTTCAAGAGCGTTAACCCAATTGTTAATCATTTCAAGACGCACTCTACATGAAAAATAAATAAAACCAGAGCCGAAAAGCTTGTTTTGCCAGACACAATAGCCGGTCTTGGCCAGAACTTTATTTGACGCCAGCCAGGTCCTTACACATTTAGGACCTTCCCTGATTTGTGGTTTGGCATTTATCATTTTTCATTTTGGCGTGCTCTTCTGTCAGATCAGAGGCAAAATTGTTCAAAAAATGGCCTCATAAACTTGTGGACAATCACCTTTAAGCAAGGCCCTTCTGTGAGGCTCTGTGGTGTCCTTCGAGCACACAAACAGCGGATTTTTTGCAAGTGATGGCAGCTAGCACTAGGTCTGCAAACTTCTTAAGCCGCCTTGGCCCCCTAACAAGCACAGGAGCCACACTTGATGCAGCACCTTCCAGGCGGCTGACGAACTGTACGAAAGCCAAGGTAGGATACGACAGCCCTCCCCGGTCCATGCCTGCTATGGTGGCAGTAGTAACTAGTAGACTGAGAGGCTGGTGCCCGCTTGAATTACAGAGCGGAATGCAGCAATAAACCATCGCGGGCGATGATTTTGACGGCCTAAGAAAGCTAAAGGCTGTCAGATATAATTAAATTCTTAGCACGTATGCTGGAAGCAAGCAGAACAGCCGGAAACACGGTGTGCAGACGCGCACAAAAACACAACGAAGAAGCCGCGACTGCTACCGCTACGGCAGCCCACACTAGGCACGGGGGTAAGTTGTGGCGCCACAGAGAGCAGTGGCGGTCGAGCGAACTAACAAATCGGGGGCTACGGAGGCGGCGCCGGTGAACAGGTCGCCAAGTAATAAAGCCGGTCGTGGCTCGAACAAACGAGCGGCCAACAGAAAGGGAATGTAACAGTTGTCACCGATAGCCGCAACCCCTTTCGCGCAGGACTATGCAGCTACGAGGAGCGCTCGTCACTTGCCGATTGCGGGAGTTCGCCACTTTCGGTTCACACCAACACTGCTGGTCTGTTTCTTTCTTTTTTCTCCTCCTTCATTCCTTTTGCCTGAGAGCATGAGCGTGGAGACGAACCCTTGGATTCTCAGCATACAGCGGTAACTGAACGCTAGTAAATACCCGACCATGGCTGAGGGTCACTGTCAAGTGTTTACTCCTAGGTTGCAAAAAAAAAACAGACTTCATGTATAAGTACACTTCTGACGGGCGCCGCCGCATTGAATACGCGTCGCGTACAACAGCGTCCACAACTTACTGCACAGACCTCAACTGACAACCTAACCATCCTATGGTGAAACACGGCTGTTCACGCAACTTTTTGTATGCAATTTTGTTATGGCTTGAAATATACCCTTTTCCACGTGTAAATATGCATTTGTAGTTTTGTGCATGTTTAGAGCCATGTCAATGTGACCCCCCCCCCCCCCCCCCCCCCATATCTTCAATAGCACTATTATATCAGTACGTACAAATAGGGCTCACTGTTGATACTACTTTGTTTCATGATAACTTGTTTTATTAAGTGTTATTTTTATTTCTCATGCTCGTTATGACTGCGCTTAATTTTGAAATGTGTTCTGTCGTCCGCTGAGCTCTGCCTTTGTGGAAGTAATTATGTATTTTATTGGGGGGGGGGGGGACAGTCAAGCTGTCCAGCTTTTTCCCCCAACCTCCCCCATCACGTTGATGGAAATAAAGGCTATTATTATTATTACTTTCGCACCGTATGACGCACAAGGGAGACGAAGGCTCCCGAGCTCCACATTCTATGTGGTAAAAACCCTCTAATACGTCAACTGCATGAGTCTCGATAAAATCTGCTTCCTCGATCGAAATAAACTCTCCAGAAAATCTCTGTGGGCGCCTTGGGCGCATCGCCAACAGAAGCCGCCAGACCCCTTGGCCAACACACAAAGGCGATGGCCAGCATCCCGTGTTGACCGTGGCTCGAATATGTAATTAGGCTGATTTAACTAATTGTTTCTCACTATTAAAGCTGCATCACGTATGCATTGAAACCACGAAAGCCGGCCATAAGTGAACTCGATTTGGATTGAATATTCATTTTCCTCCAGAAGAAGTTTCGAATTTTTAGAACCATGACAAACGCAAAACGCTCCAAGAGCGAGGCGCGTGGCAGGAAGAACATGCCGAACAGAGGCGGGCGGGGAAAATGGAGCCTCCACAGTGCACATCCTTTGTGCACATCAGACGGATTGTAAAATTTTTGGTAAGTCCGCGCAATACCTACATGGCAAGAAAATCGTCACAAAGAATGATGGCAGCGCATTTTCCAGACTCAAAATATATCTCACGGCGCTAGAGGACTGCACTTGAGCTTTCTCTTCATGTAGTTCTTCGTGCCTCATTTTCCGGACAGGACGACTGATATACTTTTGGTAACAGGAAAACGAATATCACGGTACACATGAAAAAGGATGATGCGATGCTGGTGCATAATAACAAGCAGTGCGGCTTGTTATGGTTGTCCATATGTCTGTTCCGGAGAATCCAGGTAACGCATACAAGTACCCGCTAAATCGGATAATAGGGCCAGTTCGAGACACCCGCATCTGGCAGCGCGAGGCTAAGGCAGGTTTCGGTCAGTTTTCATTTCGAAAAACCAAATAAATAACCTAACACCTTTGAGACAATCAGATACTGATGTCGGGTTGCTCCGTCTCCCGCCGGTTTGAAGACCATAACGACCGCATGCAGTTCTAAGAAAGGCCAGCCTTCGAAAACACCGATAATTTCGACGACTGCTGAGGAACAACTGTTGATATTGAGTTAACGAGGAGTGCAACAAGATACATCGCTGCAAAGCCGTTGTTAGCGCACGGACTCTTGGGCAGCACCTCGGACCAACGGCTTCGAGAGCTCCGGCAAACGGTTGCTTCTGATTAAAGAGAATCTTTTTAAAGTCACCTGGCCGCTGCGAACTTTGTCCCCGGAGGTAAGCGTCTGCCGACGCCAGCCCGAGGAGTCCATTTAAGAGGACCAGCGTAGCGTGACAGCGGCCAGAGCAGCGGACCGTGACGGGAGCCACTGAAAGGGACTTGCCTTTTTCTTCCAAGACGCCGTGGACACTGGCGATGAGCCTTGCTGCGACGCCGACGGCAACGAGAGTCCGCAAGAGTAAATCCATCGCAGCGATTCGGTGGATCCTGGGCACTATTGATCCACACACTGTCACGGGAGAAACATGCTCACTTTTGACAGGCACGAACCACCGTTGAAAATCGCCGCCGCTCACGCTCACAAGCCACTTCTCCCATCCGCGCGCCGCGTACGGACGCCAACTTCTCTCCGTGCGTTTCCTCCTCGTCGAGAGGCGGCGCGACGGGCGGTGCTTGAAGAGAGTAGGTCCGCAGCGCAGACTATATCAAACCCTCATTCGTGCATATGCTGGCTTATATTTTGAGCAAGTTTAGCACTACAACTGCAATTAATAAATAATATTATTTTGTGCCAGACGATTTGTACAACAGAATAAAAATAAACAAGTTTAGATTCTAATTTTACCAAGTTGTACACCAAATTTGAATGTGGCTAACGTTGATGTGGGGTGTTCAGCAGCGCCAAAACAACGAAAATATTTACAATAATTTTAAAAGTTGTCACTCGCATAAACTTGTCCTCTCTTTCTCTCTTAAAAAACAAGGTGTCGCTTTGTACATATTATCTTTTCTTTTTCTGCGAACTGCAAAATTATCTTCAAGGTAGGATGGCGAGTAGATGGAGTACAAAAACTGTAACAATCGCGTTGCACTGGTACATAGCAAACATACGATGCAGGATGCACTTTAAAAGAAAAAACGCAATGGCAGTTGTCAAAACATAGAAAGTAGGTACTCCATCTGCAGGTTTTCCAAAGTATATGGGCCTCAGACTCTCTACGTTACAGCTCTCTGACCATGCATTGCTGCTTAGTCGTCTGCAAAACCATGATTGGCTACCATGGTTTGACGGTTTGGCACAGTTAATGCGCAGGTGCCGCTTACGAAGATGTTCATGGCAACGGCGAAAAGAAAAGCACCTCTTCAGTCCCCACAAGCATTTAATGCTACGAACAAAAATGCAGCCACACTACTATATTCCAGCTCACCAAGAAAATGGACCTCTAACCGCTTCTTTTCTTTAATTTCAATGCAGTATTCATAATGTTTGAATGCATAATATTAGCACGATACAAAAAGAAGCCCTGGCCAAGAACACTGTATCAATAGCAGTCATAAACAGTACTCAAACATGCAAGTGCAACGTGAACAGGATATATTAAAAATAAACAAAAATTGACAGACAGGGTGCATGGGAGTATGCATGAAAAACAGAATCAATAAATGAGACCCAGTTATGTTAGATTAGAAGAATATTATGCACAGAAGCCAGGTGCAGTAATAATAATTTTAATTTTATGATGCTTTACTTGATTTGCTTTCAAAATCAAAAACTTTTCCAGCAATTTTTCCAAAAGGTATATTATTTTAGAGAATCCGAGAATTTTTCTCTGATGCCTCCAATTGTAGTTTCACGGTTGCTCATATTAACATTCGTAGCCTTCCAAAACATTGGAATCAGTTTTATATGCCGTCACCTCATCATCTTTCCTAAGGTTCGATGCTTTTGCACTTCCAGAAATTCATATTTCTTCTGAATAAATTCCACAGTACTCACTGTCGAGTACCAAGCTAGCTTTCTCGTACACACCCAATGAGAAAGGTAGGAGGGACCACAATTTTTATCAGTAATAGATAGGCACCTCTAGAGTGAAGTTCTGCCATTTCCCAAGCTGAAGTTGTCTCATTGTGCTTGAACACAACTACATTTTTGGTGCTTCTGTTATCAGATTACTAACCTCACAGTTACAATGCATGGCTTTTGTTATCCAAACTTGATTTTGCACTGTCATCCTTATTGCTTGGAGAGCCCATATCATAAGCAACATTAATATATTGAACTTTGGTGTCCCACAGCACATCTGGTTGCAGATTACCTTGAAAGTGTTCAAAATCAGGCTTGGAATATGACATTCAACAAGTGACTCGTGAGAAATTAATAGTCATAGCTGAAGAGCTTGTCGCATCTTGTATTGATCACATTATCGTTCACGCTCAGGATTTAACCATAAAATCTGCTATTGTAGATGCTATTGTAGTCTAAAAAAATAATTTCAGAGCTTGATTTGAAAAATATACTTGAAAGGCTGGTGGTGCACTGTTATTTGGAATCTTTTTTTAGCAATAATGTTGCCTGCTGATTATATGATAAGCTGATAGAAGTGTTCAAAAGCTTAAAAGCAAGCGCTACCTCAATAATACATATGAAACATAACTTAGTAAGTAGACGTCTTTATGATGATGATGAATTTTTATGCCGCAAGGACACCTGCGGCAAAAGACCACCATGGCGCAAGGTCGTTTACTCAAGGTGGGTTGAAAGACCCGTTTCCCAAGCATTTGACCCTGAAAAAAGTAGATGTCTTGAGACATAATTGTAAAGGTTAGAAAAAAAGAGACTTAATTTGGAATCAAAGTGAGCCCTGAGCTGTTCAGACCTACAATCGAAATTTAAGCAGTTGAGAAATGATATGATCCACTCTGTAAAACAAATCAGGCATGTAGCCACAAATTTTTCGGAAAGGACGCAAGGTCAGTTATTGTATCAAAGCTATTGGGGAGGGGGAGGGGGGGGGATTAGCCTGATTTCGAACGGGTCCAGATCCCCTAGGGCTCTCATGTATATGTGCCTGAAACGGATACATTTTCGAGATAAATTTGAAGCCACTAGTTGCAGTATTAAAAAACAGTCGTTAATTACCAGCCTGAGAGGCACTAGTACCAAGCCAATATAGACAACTATTTTCCTTCAGACTTATCCAGCACCAGACAGTCAGAATACTGCTGACAGATTTAACAACTACTTCCCTTGCATAATTAGCAATACAAACTTACAAAAGGTGACACAGTTTGTGCACTAACAACTACTTCCCTTGCATAATTAGCAATGCGAACTTACAACAGGTGACACAGTTTGTGCACTTTGCGACAAAGCATTAGTGAATTAGCATATCTGCCTTCAATTTCTAAGAAGGAGCTCAGGTCTATTATTTTCAGTTTTAAATGCAAAAACTCCTAAAATTTATGGTATCCCGTTTAATGACTTGGGCAGAACAATTTAATACACTCAAGGTGTTTTGCAGGAATTTCAATCGCATAATTTCTAGTGGAAATGTTCCTGTAAAGATTAAAACAGCAATAGTTACACCACTTCCCAAAAGTGATGTGCTTAAAAAGATTGAAAATTGTTGTCTTTTTCAATTCTGCATTCTATAGCTCGAATACTGTAAAAACATTTATTGTTAATCATGAAGCTTTTTGGATAACCACAGAATTTTTTATTTTCCAGCCAGTATGGCTTCCGGCAGGGGACAGCACTCAAACCCCCCTGAAAGATTTCTCTGATCAGTCGCATTTGATTTTTATTTGAATAAATATGCTTGTGTGCTCCTTCTTGATTGTAGCAAGGCTTTCGATAGTGTGCACCATAGTATACTGTTAAATAAGCATTTCTTGTTAGGATTTTAAGGTGCTTTCTGGTCTTTATTAGCAAATCTGCACCAAAATAGGTGCCAGCTTGTTACAGTAGGGCAACTTCGTAGTGCTTTCTTGGCGATTAATGCTACCGGAGTCCTGCAGGGTTCTATACTAAGTCCGCTATTATTCAGTATTTATGCAAATGGCCTCCACAGCATGATACCTGCTTTTATTTTACAATATGTGAAAGATACGGTGATTTCAACATCTGTTAAAAAATACTCTGATGCAATTCCTCCCTTAGAGCCTGATGCCACAAAAACTATGAACCAGTTTCAAAATGATCAAATTAATATAAATATATCTAAGACACAATTAATCTGCTTCCCTATTCGTTTCAAGAGGTTAAATCCTTTCATTCTGCTTTGATCAGATTTTTTGTCTTGCTCTTGTAGGTGACTGCAGTATTCATCTATGAAGAAGCATTTGACTTGTACCATATGACAGTGACCTTTATTGGAACAGTCACCTTGCTTGCTGCATGGTTTCGACCCCGCCTCGGCGGTCGAATTTCGATGGAGGCGAAATTCTAGAGGACCGTGTACTGTGCAATGTCAGTGCAGGTTAAAGAACCCCAGGTGGTCGAAATTTCCGGAGCCCTTCGCTACGGCGTCTCTCATAGCGTGAGTCGCTTTGGGATGTTAAACCCCCGCAAACCAAACCTATTTAGTATGCATCCAGCAAATATCCACAAAATATACCCACTTTGCCAAAAGTAACCGAGCAAAGAAGTTTGCCTTTCAGTTGTATTGTAGAGCACTTATGGCACTCCTACAGACCAAAATGTCCCAAATGGTGAGGAAAAGGCTTCTCCTTACCTTACACAGAATTAGAGCTTATGGGCTGCCATAAGTGCCCGGTACACAATGTGGCAAATATTTTTGACAACATGGATTATTAAGGTGAAAAATTGGAGGACGCTTAAGCTTCGTCTTTAAGAGTGGAACGTGACAGCGTGTTGCAGTGCTGCCAAGGTATTACTCATATACGCATCAGTACACAATGACACTCCACTACGCATTCACTAGGTCCACTTTTATTCAGTTCGAACCAACAAGCCTTCATAGCGTGTGGTTGCCTTGCAATTTGAAAGACCTGGGTTCGATTTTCTGCATCTCCACAAGATTTTGTTTATTTGGAGGTTCTCATGTTACAATGCCGACACCAGCTTTTCTGCGACACGAGCTCCTTAACGTTGTCACGTTAAAAAGAAAATCTGATTTGTGAGGATTGCAGGGAGATGCTCAGCGAGCTTGAAGGCTGGCAATTCTGCCCACTGACGTCACCGGGGTAGGGGACGCGCAGTGAGGTGTGTCGCCCTAATCAGTTGCGAGCTACTGAGAGGAGCGATTTTAAAAAATTGTTTTTAAATTATAAGGTCCAAGCAGAGCTTTAAAATTTGACTCGAATGCCCAAAAAGATTACTTCTACAGGTCTGTTACACTAGAATATGCCCATCGAAGTCACTTCAGGGTCCATTTCATGTCATTTCATTACAGAGGTTTGTGAGAACGTGCCTATGGGCAAACAATTCTGAATGCAACCAGATCTTTTTCCTTAATAGCAAGATATGTGTTGCACACTTGGAAAGCTCACAACTGCACAAGGGGAGAAAGGGAAGCATCGGTACGTCGACCAACTTTCTGACCAGATGACTTGTCGAAGCCTGAATCTGCTGACCAACGTTTAGAGAACTCCTCAAGTCGAACTTTTTGAAACATTGATCAATGGACTGAAGTTTTTCTCTATTTCCTTATTCAATCTTACATTCAGTGAAACCCACCTTCCCTCCTTTTTCTAGTATGGCATGCGGGGTTTAACACCTTGAAGCTACACGTGGGCTACGAGGGACGTCACAGTGTAGAGGCCTAGATTAATTTAGATTACCTGGGGCTCTTTAACGCATGCTGACATCACATATCACATGGGCGTTTTTGAGTTTCGCCTCCATCAGAAAGTGGGTGTTGCGAGTGGGATTCTATCCCGCAACTTAGGGATCAGCAGCTGAATGCTGTAGCCATTGAGCCACCATGGTGGGTCCCTCCTATTTTCTACCGTGCGCGATGCACACACTCGGGGCACTCTGATATGTGAAACAGGAACCATAGCATAAAAAAAAAGGGACCACTAAAGTGCTCTTCAGCGTTTTGAACCCATTAAATATATATAATACAACCACCCTGTATGAAATATAACACATTGTGACACTAAAGTAAAGCATGAAAACAGCCATAAACCACCAAGCAGTAAAAAAAATGCGGAGCTCCATCACACCAGAAATGCCCTGTAACCACATGAATGTAGTAGAGTGACCCCAACATTTCTTAGTGGGTCAACCGAATCCGAACTTTGAGAACTAAATGCCAATCAAATTTTTTTTTTTGTATTGAGATCAGATTAAAACTGCCAACACTTTCACCACTCATATGGAAAACAGTACTTTCAGCATTATAATAGCACAATCTCAACTGATTGCCATGTTGCAATATCTTAAACTCTTGATATCCACCGACCTCCACTTGGCTTTGAAACACGGAACGGACCTTTTTCAGCCCACAATATGTTAACACTAGAGTGAATTCACTCCTAGTTGACTATGACAAGGCATCTGACTAGGTCACAATTTCTTCGATGATTTCATGCCTTTTTTTCTTGTCTGACCCACATTTGTTTAGCAGGTGAAGCTCTATTAGCATGACTTTGCCTCAAACAAGACACACACAAGAAAAAAGATGAATAAAACATACATATGTAGCATATCATGCACACATTTGTATGCCTCTTTCTGTACTTATCTTAGCCAACACAAAAATTATGCATTGCACTGCACACCAAAGTCAAGATCAAAACCCACTAGTCTATGTTGAGACTTATTGTGGTCTAAACATGACTAACACTACAAATATGCAGGAGCAGTGCTTGAGTTCCAAAAATGCTTAGTTTTGGAAATGGTCACATCTGAGGAATCAGTGGAGATCTCGATAAAGACAAGCCCCAAGGTTAACTGCTTGGGTAGAGGCAAGACAAAAATCCCAGTAGGAACACTGGACTTGTAAAGTGATTGCTTCGGCAGCAACACTTTTTAAAAGACTACTTTTGTCTCCGCTAGAGTTCTGAACAGAGCAGTTAGAAAGAAATCTGCGGCAGACTGGCTACAGCTGTTTAATTTTGTCGGTGAAGATACAGAGTAGCACACTACTCAGTGTCCAAAACACTATCTCGTTCTGGCTTTCCCAAGCATTCAAATATCTTCTGTAAACAAAAAATTTCTGCTGAAAATAAACTCGCGATATTCTACAGCTTAGGCAACAAGGAATGCTGTTGTAGTACTAGCTAGGCTAAAATATGGCTGTTTTACTGATGTGGCTTTTTTGCTTCTAATCAACTGTAATGAGGCTGGCAAAACGTGAAGGTCTATGCAAAAAAAAGAAAGAAGCTCAAAATCTTTTTGCAATGATGTAAAACTTGAAGGAAGCATCAATATCCTAGGCCCTATTTAACACAAAAGAGCAAAGTGATCCTATGAATGGGCACGTTCTTTGAAATGGTGCAGACCACCATCCTCTGTGCCAGCAATTGATAGATAGATAGATAGATAGATAGATATGTTTATTTGAGTGTGCCTCAACAGCCAAGTGGCCTAAACGAGCGCACACTAGGTCAGATACATCAAAAACACCTCTTCAAAAGATTTAAAAGCAGGCACGAAAACAACTATTAGGCAAATATGTCCATGTCATTAAACGTTTTGTTATATAAGATTTGTAAACGAGTCATTGGACAGATGGCGTGCAAATCGGGATAAAATGTGTCGAAACATTTTGCAGCTTTTGCATGCGGCACACAAAAATTCAGCGACATCAGTAAGGTCCCACAGTTAATGTAACCGCGCACGACGTTTTGCAGAAGCTGCATGTCACGTATGCGTCGCCTGTCGCCAAGGGTAGACATATTGAGGTCTGCCAAGAGAGAATCATAGTCGTAGAAACGACGGCGACCAATATATCTATCATAATAGATGCGTATGAACTTACGCTGGACATTTTCAATTTTCGTGCAATAGGCGACAGATACGCTATTCCAGGCTACTGACGCGAACTCAAGACGCGGTCTCACAAGGGCACAGTATAGAGTGCGTAGACATTCGTGCCGTCGAAATTTTTTTGTTAATCTAGAGATAAGACCAATATGCCTCAATGCGCGTAACACAACTGAATTTACATGCAGTCTAATATCAAGCTTTGTATCAACAACAACACCAAGGTCTCGTACATGGGCCACGCGAGAAATCTCACCCGCCAAAAGTGTGTAATCAAACGTAACTGTGTCGCGTTTCCTAGTTAGAGACAGGACGGAAGTCTTCTTAATATTCAGTTTTAAGCGATTCATCAAACACCAATTCTCAACGTTGTTAATGTCAGCTTGCAATTGGCGGCAGTCCTCAATATCTCCAATATTACGGAATAATTTGAAATCATCTGCGAAGAGCAAAATTCTCGAGTTCTTGACATGTAACGGCAAATCATTAATAAACACTAAAAACAACAGCGGTCCTAAGTTGGAGCCCTGAGGCACTCCCGAAGATGACAGAAATTCGTTGGACACACAGCCGGAAAATCGTACCATGTTACGGCGGCTGCCAAGGTAGCTTTTGAGCCACCTGCAGTATATGGGGCAAAGTCCGTATCTTTCCATCTTCATCAGAAGTACCTCATGGGAAACCATATCGAAAGCTTTAGTCATGTCAAAGTAGACTGCATCTACCTGACCACGATTAAATACATGTGGCCCAGTATAATCAAGAAAGCTGCATAAATTCGTTTCCACAGAGCGACCTTTCAAAAAACCGTGCTGCAGAATCGAGATCTTCTGTTTGAAGTATGAGCCCATGCGTTCGCACATAATCATTTCAAAAACTTTCGCAAAAGAACAAATTAGTGACACAGGACGAAAGTTGTTTACATCACAAGCATCGCCAGACTTGAATACAGGAACAACTACTGACAACTTCCAATGACGAGGGAAAACACCAGTTCGCAACGATAAGTTGAACAAATGCGCCAAAACAGGGCCGAAAATGTCAGCGCATCCTTTGATTATGAAGCTGGGAATTTCATCAATTCCTGTTGAAAGTTTCGGCTTAAGTTTCTGAATCGCGGAAAGAACCTCATGCTCGGTGACAATATCATGAGCTAAACAGTCAGCGCTGTCTTCAAGAGTGATAACAGCAGTTGTGTTATCATGGCGCACAAAACAAGAGCTGAAGTGATCAGCAAAAGCTTGGCACACATCTTGATGTTTAAAACAGATGCCATTGCGCGTCTATCACAGCAGCACTAACCTTATCATTTCTTTGCTTGGGCACAAAATCCCAAAAACTGCTTGGTTCCTTTTTAAAGTTCTGTTCGAGAAGTCTGTGGTAGTCGGCTTCATCACGTGCAATCAGTTTTTTCACAATTTTTCTGCACAATGAATATCTTTGGTACCAATATTCACTTTCTGATTTCACGTAGAGTTTGTGATACTTCTGTTTTTTCTTCAAGTAATGTCTCAAATCGTGCGAAAACCAGCATGGAAATCTACACTTCGTCGATTTACAGAGAGGTATACATTTTTTCATTATACCTTGTACAGTTGATGTAAGTAGCTCAACGCCTGTGTTTACATCCTCAGTCTCAAGCAATTCTGACCAGTCGTAGGCCAGAAGATCATTGTACAGCCTAAGGTAATTGCCATACGCGTATCTAAATTTTTCTGGCACCATCTCACGCACTGCACGAAACGACAAGAAGAACGACAAGGTAAACGGGCAATGATATTTGTCTACTAGAACAAGAGGATCACGCACCGCTTGCACGCCAAAAAGAGGCACATTAGATAAAATTAGGTCTAAAATGTTTCCAGCACAGTTCTTCATTGTATTAAATTGATATAAACCATGAAAATTACTAAAATCAATTAAACATTCGGCTTTTTCTCGAGTTGCTGTGCAGTCACTAGTGACCAAACCAGTGGACCAATCGACCTTAGGAAGATTAAAGTCCCCGTAGATGTGAACCTTGTACTTCAAAAAATCCATTTTTTCCCCAATATCCAAAAAATGATCGGTAAAAACGTTAGGAGCGGAATTTGGTGGAAAGTAGTAACAGCCGACTAGATAATGCAATTTGTCACACGTTGGAATTTCCAACCACACACATTCTTCGTATGTCTCTAGGTCTGGTCTCCTAAAAGCATTTAGCACAGAACGGCAGGCTATCAGAACTCCGCCCCCGTATTTAATCTTGTCAGAGTACACCCTATCGGCCCTGAAAACAGTGTCCTTGAACATTGATGCACGAAGAATTAAAACTAAGCAGAAACTAACAGGAAAGCACGTGACATTTTGTGCGCTGTCTGAATTTTTTAAGAACCAAGATATGCAGAAATGCCTTCCAAAACAAAGACGCACCTTTGTCTTAATCTTGTGTAGCGGATAGGAAACGCTTATTGACAATATAATTTTAGAGTAAAAACACATTGCATGATATCCCAGAAAATGAACCTGAGCCGAAATACAACCAACTACAAACGCAATTCAAACGAAAGATGGCAGAAATACCTGGTCAAAAGTACATTTCAAAAAGTTTGAAATCGAAAGTTTGCTACTGCCAAGCACAGCATTTGGCAAAAATATATAGCCCTGCAGCGTGGCTCTAGCTTTTTTCGTCCTAATTATAGACACACTAATATCTTGAAGGTGAAAGGAACTAGGATCCGCAAGCCTCACATACTTAGGACTGCCGGAGGGGCTTAGAAGCAAGCCCCTGAGACTGTATATTTATGACAAAGGTTCTACAACTAAAACTGGTCTAGAAAGTTAGCGAGTTTGAATCTATAAAGAAGCGTGATACAGGCTAACTAGGGGTCGGTACTCTTAAAATGAAACAAGAGGTTAACACATATATTTGCAGTATGCAGCTCTGAGCAAAGTTCTGACCAACACGTCAGCAGCTTTACATAGTAGTAGCCGCAAGCCTAAAAAAGACAAAACAAAGAAGAAACTAGCTTGCTAGCAGTAGCTGAATTTTCACCCTCAGACCTGCAGAGAACGTTATGAAGAATAGCTGTCTGAAGAAAACCTGATCTAGCCATCTAAGCTCAAGTTTGATACACACAGCCTGCCACGCACAACGCAAAGCATCAGACACCAGTCACCGTCAAAAATTCGCGCCAACGCCAGGCACCCCCGACAATACCCAGCTGTAAGTCCGCACAAAATATGCACATAAAAAGTTTTATAAACAAGTGTAATAATTTAAAATTATAGTATCTAATCGCTTTTTTTTAATTTAAGATTTACGAGATAAGCTGATCAAAACAGTCACCAGCAGGGGTGCCAAAGTTGTAAGAGCCACTGCGCAACTTTATTTGTGTTCATCCGCGTCGGTTTGCAGAGGTTTCTTTTTATTTACGTTGCAATCGGTTGTTATTTTTAATTTTTGAGCACCGTGAATACAATTATTAACAGTTTTTTTCTTTTGTTGTAATCAAAATTGTTACTTCAATTCTGTGGTGTAACGCAGAGCGCACTACTTGTCGGAGGTGTACCATTTGGTCTTTTCGGCTCCATTGCTCGTCGAAGATGGTAAGCACGCTGCATTGCTCGTTGCGCCGGATTAATTTTACGTAGTGTTTGCCGTCTAATATAGGCAGTTACTTATGAAATAATTGTGTGGATGCATGCGCAAGTAGCAGAGGCAGAGACTTGCAGAGGCGCTAGATGATTAAGCAGGAACCAATTTTTCTGTTAGGCTTAGACGATGCCATGTGTTGCTGGGTTGGCACCGGCACCTCTTATTTTTAAGGAACGTAGTGAAATCACGTGGACTTATAGGTTCTCACTTAGCTGCGCATGCATGTCATCAAAGAAAGAAAACGAATACTTTTGGAAAAATTTGTTCTCTTTTATGCTAGCAGTTGTCTAGATGCTTCCTTGTCACATTGATTAAGCGAAAGGCCGTGACATTAGTTTTGTCAAAGCGGTTATAGTTGTTCACAAGAATAAATGATAGGTATTAAACCCAGAGAGAGTCAGAGTGAGATGTCATACAGTTGATGTGTTTTATACTGTCACGGCGTTAACTCCTGCCTGTGCGATGCAGACGTCCAAGAGGCGCAACAACGGTCGCTCCAAGCACGGCCGCGGGCACGTGAAGCCCGTCCGGTGCACCAACTGTGCCCGGTGCGTGCCCAAAGACAAGGCGATCAAGAAGTTCGTGATCCGCAACATCGTGGAGGCGGCCGCCGTGCGTGACATCACGGTGGCCAGTGTGTACGAGTCGTACCCGCTGCCCAAGCTGTACGCCAAGCTGCACTACTGCGTGTCCTGCGCCATCCACTCCAAGATCGTCCGCAACAGGTCCAAAGAGGCGCGCAAGGACCGTGCACCGCCCCCGAGGTTCCCCAGGGCCACGGCGGTTAGTTAAATCTCTCGTCTGCTCTCTGGAGTGCTTCTTGTCTTGTGTGCGGTCGTCGTCTTGTGCTTCTTGCTGTGTGGATTTGCCTGTTGGCTTCATTGTGTAGACACGGCTTTTGCGAACGAGGCTGAAGCTCCCATTTTGCACCGCCGTCTCTGCATTGATCCACTAGCTCTTGCACGTTGCGTGGCATACAGCTGCAACTCTTGCCGTCAGTGCAGCCATGCCAAGGCAGTATGTTGCACACCTCATGTCAGGGCACTGGCGCTTGTTGGTACATTCGTGGCCATACCAGTAAGGAGCGTACCTCGGCGATCAAGCTGCTCTCGCGCCTAACAATATGTGGTAGATACTGCGGTCATATTCAAGCAAATGCCGCTGATGCGCTCACGTATTTAACCCCGGGAAGCATTCATATTTCCTCTGGAGAACGCGTGAAAAAAGTTTGAACTCCCAAATGTACTCCGAAATATTTTGGTCAGATGTGTTCTGTGCAAGTACTTGTTATTACGTCCCAGGTTAGAAAGGTTAGAGAGCAAATGAGTTGCTGAGCCGCTGTTTTGTGGATGCTGGTGCAGCATATTGAGCAAAAACTGTTTGCTTCTTCAGGAAACAGGCACATTCGCTGAATGAGTAGGCATGGCCATATGATGGATGCACACGTAACTTGACCGCTGTGCTGGGTGTGTAGACGATCTTGTTTTGACATTTCGTGTAGGTCACTTGCATATGCAAGCTAGCATCGACTTCAGCATCATGTTGGTGAACTAGGAGCTCAGTGTAAATGTCCTCGTTTCTGTAATGCACTTGGTGCCACTTGCTCTGGCCTCCATCATGGGAGCTAGGCATGGTTCATCTGATGCCTATGAGGTCAGGCATGAGCCACCTATTCTGTGATGCTGTCCCAGATAGGATCACATGATGTCTATCTGGGTTATTATATTGTAATTCTATGTTGGCAAGGTGAATGTTTCCTTAGCCCACTTTCACACTTCGTAATAGCAAAAGCTTCCTTGAAGTGTCCACAAACAATGCAGGCATGCATAACCATCAGTGTAGATAGATTTCAAGCCCTCTAAAGTGCTAGTGAAAGAAATTTCCCCTTTGGCACTCAGACACGATTGCCACTTTGGACAGAGATAGGATCTTGAAAGTTTCATAAGAGTAGGTGGCATGTGTGGCTGATATTTAAACCAGCTGCATGTGCCTCTTCATGTTCTTTCTCTAGAAAGAGTAGAATAGGCAGAAAAAATAACTAAAAAGTAGGTTGCCCAGCCTGCACTGCCAGAGGCACAACAGGCTATTCTTTCTCTACAGTGATTTGTAGCATAAACTGCCAAGTCTACAAATTTGTTAGCATGATAAGTAGATGCTTTTAAAAAATTGCTACATCACACATGTGCATAACTGTTCAGATTTGTTCAGACAAAGATATATAACAAAAGATTGTAGGCTCTGAGGCATAGCGGTGTTGACAATGTCACTTACTTGAGCCTAATTTTTTCTCCTTGCAGGATCTGGCCCGTGGACCCAATGCGCCTCGTGTTGCCGTCAAATAATGTGTGAATAAAAGCGCGAGCTTCACTCATTGACTTCATTCTTTTTATTTTGGGTCTTGTGCTAGGCATGAGGAAGGTTTTATATGTAATTGACAGTGTTCCTTATATCATGCATTTACAGGTTTCAGATGCATAAAACAGGAACCAGAAAAAAACATGTTGCAAAAGAATGCTCAGAAGAATGTTTGGGAAATGGTTATAAAGCTGGTTACGCTTTGGTGCAGGTTTTTGGTGTGCACTTACATCGCACAGCGAACAGGCGCTTCTGCAGTTAGCCTCCATCGAAATGTGATCGGTCCCACATCCTTGGGCTCAGTAGCCAATTGCCGTAGCCACTAAGCCAAAATTTGAAGTGTCTGTATCAATGTTCACTATAAGGTGGCTATCTGCTTTGCTTATAGGAGTTAGTATGCACCTTTTTATTCTCAAGAGGAGTGCAATATATTCAGAATCTTGCAAGTACACCCCTTCCGGGTTCGAACCCGACCGCGGCGGCTATGCTTTTATGGAAGCAAAACGCTAAGGTGCCCGTGTGCTGTGCGATGTCGGTGCACGTTAAAGATCCCCAGGTGGTCTGAATTATTCCAGAGCCCGCCACTACAGCACCTCTTTCTTCTTTCACTCCCTCCTTTATCCCTTACCTTACGGCGGGGTTCAGGTGTCCAATGATATAGGAGACGGATACTGCGCCATTTCCTTTCCCTCCAAACCAATTATGGTAAACGGCACTTTAAAAGACTGAACTAAGCTGCTTGGTTGACAGTTTCCTGGCTTGTCCTTATGATGGAGTACTGCAGGTGCTGAATACCTTGTATATTGGTTCTGGGAATAGGTTTTTCTGTGGCATACAAAGGAGCTATACGGAATCATGTTTGGGATGGTTCTTTTTTTCGGTCTGCCAAATGAGGTGTTAGTTTATTGTGCAGTTGTTGAAGTCGGCACGCACATTGCCTCTGTTACCTGCTGTCTGTGAGCCGCATGGGCTTCAGTTTTTTCTGTGCCCGAGATCAAGGATTTCAGATTTTGCACTGCAGTAAAAAAGGTTGGATGCCACATACAAGTTCTGACAACTGCCAAGCATATTTTTTGCTATCGCTGCCGCCGAGTTCTTCAGTTCCCTGTGGTCACGAGTCGGCCCAGTAAAAAGTTTGTTTGGAAGCCTTTCACTGTCTTCCCAACTGCTGGACTGCTGTAGCCACTACCTGGCAATATCTTGTCGTTGAGCATCAACGGGGGTAGGCTGCGCAAGTGAAGCTTATGTAGTATGCTGCTGAGTAAATTGGAAACAGGAGAAAAGGCTATGGGTATATGGAGCACTAGAAGATTTTCAATATGCATGGAGTGCAGCACAAAAATGATGTGATGGTAATTTTAACCACGAGAAAAAGACTGGTAAAGTCTCGCATACAGTGTGGTGCACACGTGACGACTTCATGCAGTTTCATACCCTTGCAGTCTATGAGGTATAGATTTAAATGCTAAGACAATAATCTTTTGCACGCTCAATGAGCATCCGAACCACACCGCGTGGGAAGGAAGTGAAAGCAGGCAGAGAGGTGCGAAGTGATGGGCTCTGGATTAATCTCGATCACATGGGGTTCTTTAAAAGTGCACCAACATCAAGCTTCGGAGGGGCATTTTTGTATTTCATCTCCAACATTTCCGGTTCATGCTGCACAAGCAATGTGGCCCATTGTTTTCTTGCACAAATTGACCCTTTGTCATAAAGGAAAAGGTGCAGGCTGGCTTCGGTAACGAATGCTAATAGGTCTCGATGCTGAGGCCTGCCCATGTGCCCACAAGCATGTGTCTGCTGGGCAGCTTGGGTGATAGCCCCGCTGCATAGATGTTGGTCGTATGCTGTCCGAAGTTCGGGGCATGTACCCTAAAAGTGATCCAGCATTGCCTCATGGTGGAAGCGGGCAGAAGGGACAGGTCAGCGGAGGCATCTGCGACTGCAGGAGTTGGCACAGCACCCATTCGAATTATTCGCAGTGCGGGCTCCCCACGGCGAATTAGGCCGCCGGGAAGGCTACACCCACAGCGCCTGAGAGATTCTTTTGTAGATGGGTTGTGTTTCCTGCTGAAAGCTTCAACATAGGCAGCCTAGGCGTGTCATATCTAGTGGATGAGAAGCATAACCGGCTTCGGAGAGGTTGGACATTGTGCGCCGAGCCCACACAAGGCAGACAGGGCATGGAAATTATTCCACCATTTGGCACACATCGACAATGTCCAGGGAACCCCAGTAAAAAACGTAAATTTCAACTGGAACTAATCGCATATTTCAATTGGATTTTCTGATTAGTTCCAATTGCGTTTTTGGCCACCTGACCAACTAACCCACTCAGGCCCTATGCAGTTGCTGCATCTAGCAAATCTTCACAGAATGTATTTGGAAATTAAATTATGCAAAAGACACAATGTAAGAAATATTTCTCCTACTTACCTTACATATTATTGATGTTCAAAAGGAAAACTGATTTGCGATGACTGCAGTGAGACACCCTGCCTGCTACCAGTTGACATTTTTGCAAGGGAATTGAAACTATGAAATTATATGCTTTTACGAAATGAAGGCCAAGTAACACACATACACCACAGAAGAAACACTAATAGCATAAGATCATTATCTCTCTGGCTGGACTTCATTCTCTTTCATCTGTAAATTCCCATCGTCATTGCTTGGCGCTGTTCGCTGGGAGCACGTCTCTGCCAGCGGGTGAGAATAAACGTCTCCTGTGAAGTCTTCCCTTACAATATGTACATCCAGAGAACACACAGGTTGGTTGGAGTGCTAGGGAGCAGAAACACTGAAGAGTTCAAGTGATTGTTGTGGGTGTCGCAGCTCTTGCAACGCTTTTACCACTTCGATCCAATCCTTTGGAGAAATCTATTTCAGTTCGAGCTTTGCCCTCAGAGGTTCTAAGTGCCATCTTTGTACAAAAAGCCCTTAGTGTTCTCCTGAGGAAGTACATTTCCTTAGTGAAAAAGCAGGACCCAAGGATATTTTGCACCATGCACACTTTCCGAAAGCCTCATTGTGGAACTTATATCATTCCTAATCCCATTAAAAGATGTTCCTTTTATCTCTCTCACATTATTTCTAGCTGTGAATTACTTTCTGCAGTACTTTTGACTTACTGGCAGCTTACTCTCTAGCTCATTTATGGTTGTTATAAAAAAAGCTCCAAAACTTGCCAATCTCAGCATATTGACAGGCAGCAGCATGCTTACACTGGCAACATTCTTCTTGATTTCATGCAAACTTTGGAGGGATTTATTTTGAAAGGCTTCAAATGAATAATGACCTGAAGTAACACATGGGCTGTGAGGGATGCCTCAGTGCAGGGCTCCGGATTAATTTAGACCACCTGGGGTTCGACATGCG
Organism: Amblyomma americanum; assembly: GCF_052857255.1. Lineage (NCBI taxonomy): Eukaryota > Metazoa > Arthropoda > Arachnida > Ixodida > Ixodidae > Amblyomma > Amblyomma americanum. Next base: position 141,094,728 of record NC_135499.1, on the reverse strand, counting down.
CTGACATCTCAATGCACAAGGGCGCCTTTTGTGTTTTGCTTCAATCAAAACATGGCCGCCTCATTTCACCTCATATAAGTATATAAGTTGCAGATATATGTTGTCAAATCTCCTCCAAAAATGATAGCTACCATCTCGGTTGTATTTTTTCTTTTGTTGTTATTGCTGCATTATGTAATATATCTGCCAGCTTTCATCCTTGTCCCATCATGTGAAATGCAAGCAGAAAAACATATTAACTGCTGGAGAGGAAATGCAAGCTAGTTCCGTTAAAAACCACCAAAGAGTGGGTCTCCACACCTTTGAAGTGAAAATCAACTGCACTAGTTTTCAGTCTCGGGCTAAAATATTTTTGTTCTGATGTTTCCATTTCAATCATCTCGTTCACATTTCCTATCGTATAGTATGTGTACTTAATGCACTGACAATACTGTTGCATGTGCATATAATTTACTTAGTTCACTGACACAGTACGTACCAGTTATCTTTTGTCAGCCCTCCTTCTGCATAGTACCTTCAAATTTAAATACCAAACAAAAATCTATTTGGTTCTAAGCTGCGTTGTGTTATGTTTGGTTTAATGGTGCATAAGCATCTAAGGCTATCATGCACCAAGCTCAAGGTATAGGAAAATTGTTTTCTGCAGAATTTTACAAAATATGAACAACATCAGTGATGTAGAGGGCCTAAAAAGTTAGTTTGCACTATCTAGTAATGACAAAGGAAAGAAATTTAAAAAATGGCTAATAGTAAAAGCTCTAAAGCAGGTCGGGTAACCTCAGCAATCATCCTTGGCTGGGCAAGGATCTCGAGGCTCCCAACAAATCAAATAAAGACCTCAGCCTTCTTCTCAGGAAAGTGAAAGTGGCTGAGGTGTATCATAAAACCAAGCGAAGCAGTGAGTCAGAAATTGATTCTCAAGAAAACGTGCTTCTCTTAAAAAGCTAAAAACACAAGACACATCAGCAATTGTCTTTATCCAAGAGCAGCATTGGGTGTAAAGGAATGTGTTCATTATAAAACTGAGTAAAGTAGTTTTCTTTAGTTTTTCAAGTTTTGTGCATGAGAATAAAATATGATTTACTGTTAGTTCACCTCCACATTTTTCACAAACAGGTTTCTCTTGTTTTGTCAGTAGGAAGCTGTAAGGTGTGTGTGTCCAATGCAGAGACTACGCAAAATTGCTTCTATAAAATGTTCCTGGTGCATACAGGTCTTCCATTCTCTCAGGACTGACTTCATAAAATGCAACTTATTTATTTTGTTATACGAAGTTGTCTGCCAATCAGCCTTCAATTTACTGTGTATTAATTTCATGCAGTCTTTACGCAGCGTGTTCACTTTGATTCACGGCTGCGAGCTTTTGCAACACGTAGGTCGGCTGTTTCATTTGGCTCAGCACCCAGCACAATTTTATTACATATTCCTGCGTTGCGACTTTATCTATGTTGTGTATTTTGTTTCCTACTAAGGGTTCAACTGCATTCCTGGAATCTAGCGCCGTGAGCAGGCTAAGTGAATCTGTGTAGATTACGCTGTTTTTAATACTGTCATTAATTATTCTGCTTGCAGCTACAGAGAGAGCATAACTTCGGCATTAAAAATGAATGCACAATTTGGCAGCCTTACTCTTTTTTGCTAGTTTCTCTGTACTACAGCGCTCCAGACATAATCTGCTGTTTCTGAGCTGTCAATGTAAAATTACGTGTAGTTGACATATTTCTCCTTAGTGCCGGGTATTCCTGTAATGTGCGTTCATGTGGTGTTTGTTTTTTACAAAATTGTGGCAATGTGAAGTCATACAGTGGGAAAGCTGTACCATGGTGGCAGCAAGTCGTGCCTTGAGGCAACATCAGGAAGGGCATCCAGTATTTCTAAGTTTTGGCAGCTATCCTTGAAACGGAGAAGCAGCGACCTGGTTGACTGGGGTTTACTGTTGAAAAGTGTTCTGGAGGTGCACCTTGTAGCTATCGGATAACCGATATGTTTGGCAGGAACCTTATTTTCAGTATGTATGTGCTTCGAGCATTGTCCTTCTGTCTGCTAGGGGGAGTTCATTTGTTTCTGCATAAAGACTACTTGTGGGAGATGTTCTGTATGCACAGGGTGAAAGACAAAGACCTAAGTTGTGAACTAGGACCAGTCGTTTCAAACATGTTGGCTCGACTGAACCATACACCAGGCACCTATAATTTAAACAGGAGCACACTAGAGAGTGTTAAATCTGCAAAAGGCAAGTTCTATCGGAACCCCAGCATTTTCGTGAAAGTACCTTGAGTACATTAAGGGTTTGAGATGCTTTCTTCTTCTTAAGCCGTTTATGTGAGCTAGGAATGCTAGCTTTTTGTCAAAAATTATGCCCAAGAACTTGCTTTACTGGTAACACAATTTCATTCAGGTATAAGGTGGGGTCGGCCTGTAAGCCTCGCTTGAGCGAGAACAGCACAGTTACTGATTTGTGGGGAAAGCTTGAACCCATTCCAGCCTGCCCAAGTTGATAGTTTGTTTATTGTCATCTGTAGTTGTCTGTTGCACATTGATATGTTGGGGGATGTGCAAGGCATCTGGAGTTAACATAAACTAAATACATGATACACCGAGATTACTTTTGATATCGAGTTCATCTTTATTATGGAGAGAGTTGTGCTTAGGATACACCCTTGTGGTACGCCATTTTCCTCAATGAAGCTCCTTGACAGAGTCGGACCAAGTCATACTTGAGAAGAGCGGTCTGAGAGGAAGTTATTCAAGCAGCTTGCATCCGGCCACGTCACGCAAGGTTCCACACTTCCAGGTGTTGTCGCATGCTTTTTCTAGATCAACAAAGACTGCTAGGCAATGCTGTTTAGATATAAATGCTTCATGGACCGTATTTTCTAGGCGAACCAAATGACCAGATGTTGAAGAAATTTTCTAAAACTGCACTGGTCAACATCTAGGGCTGCACGAGTTTCGAGGGCAAACTATCTGATATTTAGGACACTTTAAAAGCATTTGGCAAGACAGCTGGTTAGGTCTATGGGTTTATAACTACCAGAACAGATTGGTGGTTTTGTGGGTTTCAGGAATGGAACCATGATGGCTTTTTTCTAGGCCACGGGTACTTTTCCTGGCACTTCGAGTGCCTCAATGGCTGCCGAGAAAGATGCGCAAGCATTGTGTAGTGCATACAGTTTGGGCCTGGCGCTGTTGCTTTGCCTACAGACAGTACCCTATTTAGTTCTTGTAGGTTCTAAGCTGCATTCACGGTAGCAGTGTTAAGCAAGCAAGACTGAAAGGAACAATGGACCATGGGGCACAACATAGTGCAAAGCTTGGGATGAATTTTGTAAACCCGGGGATGTTCAACACTCACTGAAATCTTGGTGAAAAACAATTCCAGTAAACCAAAGTCCTACATACTGTACCTGCATTTTATTTGGAAAATCCTCACCACTTGTGTTACCAGCAAGGAACTCTATAGAGAAACTTTTTTGTAATGCATTACAAATTTTTTTGTAATGCATTATTGTTGTAAAATCTGAAGGTATATCACCATTTGTAGCAACCTCTATGTGCACTAAATGGTTTTGGTGGCCTTGGAATATATATCAGCCTTGCATGAAGCCCATCTTTGTAAATATGCTGACAAAAATTGCTTACATTCTTTCATTAAAACTGGCATGACTATGCCAGTATTACTGCTGTGACTTTTAAATTGTTGCTGTGTATTCCTGTGCATGAACTGCCATGACAGTTCATCTTTGTAAGACTCCTATGACTTCTTGGACTTTCACTTTGCTAGAGCACAAATATTTGTACGCAGACACCAAATTTAGCTAAATACCGCAAACAATAGGCCCAAGTTAGTGGCCTTGACCACTCTTAAAAGATACAATGATCATGTTTTATTGTTTGCAAGCATTTTACGTGCTATACAGGCAGAAAACCTTGCCGTATGCAGTAGGGACAATAATATAGTCCAAGTTTTCATATAACTTCATTGGGGCAAGGCTGCACTCCAAAGTGCATTGTAGACATACAAGCTAGGCAAGCTGACCTTGCAGGCCACTTGGCAAAGCCATGCGTAATGCCTGCCAAGGCACAGTTGTAAAGGATATCAGCTCACACTAGTGGTATGAAAATGTATGTTTATTACAAACATTCGGAAGCATCTAAATGTGTGAGGCCTGTGCATCTATACGTATATAAGCGACTGACTATTTACAATGCCCGTCAAAACTGGAGGCTTCATCACAAATTCATTGTCCTCTTCCAGCACAAAGATGGAAATGTTTGGGTTTTCACATGTTGGCATTTCCACAATGAGCAGCAAAATTACAAGTCGTACACCACTGCCAGAGAGAAGAATAACGGCAAGTGATGAGATGTGAGGTGTCACGCATAGTCAATGAAGTTACTGTGTACCACATTCACTGCCGATAAATAAGGAAAGAAGAAAAAAACAAGTGAACAACAGTTTATGTACAGCAGTAAAAAAAACAAGGGAGAGCTTGGAGCATGCAAGACTGGGTGCTGCCTAAACCGAAATAGTGCCAGCTATACAGAAAAAGCACACATTCTCAGCAATCTCCAGGGTAAAATGAGCTAATTACAAGATGACTTTTCACTCCATTTCCAAAATACTCATCATTTTTACCCCCCATGACAGAGAATAACCATGATAATGCCTGTCGTTACATATGCTCAAGAATCACAAGGCAAAATGCTCTGTGTAACAAAATGAAATGTGTGAGCACTCTGCATGAACACACCGAACTCATTCCAGCTTCAAGAAATAAACGGGAAGGGGCCAAAGTGTGTGCCTTGAGTCTAAGCAGGTTCAAGCAGCAGCAACAGAAAAAAAAGAAGGCTAAAATTATGGACAAAAGTGACACATAGGGCTGTTCAACAATGGTGTGGAACAAGAACCAACCAAGGGTCTCATTTTCCACCTCTCAAAAAAAGGAGAGTAAAGGCTCGCTCTTGAGTGCGTTAGAGGATGGCTTAGAGACGCTGTTTTCCACTCTGATGAACGTAAGAGTAAAGCTTCATTTTCCCGGGCACTGGTCACACATGCACGCAGATCGCAAATCTGTCTCCCCAGCTATGCTAGCAGGTAAAAGAACCTCCATCTACTGTGGCCCAATCCAAAGCCTTCTGGCAACCAAACAGAGAGACAGCAGGAGGAACACTCTCAAGTCTGCGGGCCAGCACAGGAGTAGCTCATGCAGCACGTTTCCTCAGAGTGGTACTGCAGAGTCGTCTGAACGTGCACTCCCCCTCACCAGTGATAAGGCAAAACTATAGGATGTGCACCCCTGCACGCAGCTGGTGAACGGTGCAGCATTGCCCACTGGTCCACCGAGCAATTCGTGACAATGGCACAAGCACGTCACCTCATTGGCGTGAAGCTCTTTTCCCCAAGAGTGGTGATGCTGCCTGGCAGTCTAGTGGTCCCTAAAATACTAGGCCTGGCAATGATGATGCTGTGCCGATGACTACTGGCAGCGTTTTCGGTGCCCAGCCAGCCTTGGTTCGTCTTGGACTGCAGCTGCCAGCCTTGGACTGCAGCTGCGTCTACTTGATCACACTACTCATCCTTTGGAGAGACAGCCTTGTCCTTCCGGTAGACGGGTCCATATTTGGCCATGTATTTCTGGATGAACTCTTTTGCCTTGTGCTTCACATTTTCATTGCACTCCAGGTCCTCTACATTCTTGCAGTGTTTCAGCTCTTTGGCCATCACGAAGTGTGTCAGCTGGAGAGAGAAAACAACCATCACTGCAGCTGTTTGCCATTACTGTGGAAGTGGGAAGCAAGCCCTGTTAATGCACAAGAGCACAGATGTAGGCAAGTTGGTAAGGCATGCTGGTGAGATGTGAAGTGCAGTGACATCGGCTAATATAACACAGAAAGATGGGTGCAAGCATAAACTGAAGAACCAGCACTTATCCAGTCCCGTCTCTGTGATGCGTTGCAGCCCCCCAAATTTACAACCAAAATCAGTATGACTTTCCCCAGCTACGTGTCAGCAATGGCACACTAAAAGAAGTGGGTCAATTTAAACTCGCCATGCCAAGGAAAACTGTGGAACATAATGCATTTTCACACCATTCAAACAATGTTGTTACAACAACATGCCTTTTACAATGCTGGGTCACGAAGCATATCTTTATATGACAATCTATTCCAAATGATTAAACAACACAGTACAAAGCAGCATGTCTCAATTCCAACAGTTAAAATTCTTTCAGTACAGTAATGCAAAACAAACTTTGCCTCTGTACAGATGCTATATTTGGGCCTTCACATGGTGTCAACAGTGTGAACTAGGAAACAGCAGAGTCACAGCAGATAGAGGTCTGTTAGAAAAGTATCCAATTATATATTTCTTTTTTGCTGAACACCTGATGGATACGAAACAAGCATGCTTGCATCAGCTGACCTTGAACCTTTGTGCGCATGCGCGAGTTTTTTCCTGCCTGCCGATAGCGTCAGTCGTTGGGACGCAGCATTTCAGTGAGGTAGTGCGCAGTGCTCTCATCGGTTTTTTATTGCAAGGAAAATGGCGGAGCGACTGGAGCAGCGCTACTGCATCGAATTTTGCCAGAAACTGGGCCACAGCCAAGTGGAAACCATTCGGAATATTCAGATGGCTTCTGGTGACGATGCTATGGGCAGCACACAGATTAAGCAGAGGTACAAGCGGTTTAAAGACGGCCGCACATCGGTGGAGAGCGAGCCATGCTCTGGTCGGCCATCAACATGCCGAAATGACCAGGTCATTGCCGAAATGAACGATGTGGTGATGCGGGACCATCGTGTGACCATCCAAGAAATTGTAGAAAAGGTGGGCGTCAGCACTTTTTCTGCACATTCCATTATCACCGAAGATTTGGCCATGAAGACTGTTGCGGCGAAATTCGTGCTGAAGCTGCTCACGGTGCAGCAAAAGCAACTTCGTGTTGAACTCTCACAGGACATGCTAGATTCCACAAACAGTGACCTCGACTTCATGAACACCATAATCACTGATGAGTCTTTGGTGTACAGGTACGACCCTGAAACCAAATCCCAGTCGTCACACTGGAAGCAGTCCACGTCGCCAAGACCAAAGAAGGCCCGCCAAGTGGGCAGCAACGTCAAAGTGATGCTGACTGCTTTCTTTGACTCTTGCGGTGTGGTACACCACGAGTACGCACCACAGGGTCAAACAATCACCAAAGAGTACAAAAGATGCACCAAAGAGTACTACAGGGATGTCCTCCGTCGCCTACGTGATGCTGTGTGGCACAAGAGACCGGAGTTGCGGTCAACACGAAATTGGCGCATCCATCACGACAATGCTCATGCACATTCCTCGCACTTGATTCAGACTTTTTTGGAGAAAAACCAGACTCCTGTAGTTTATACTCCCATGATATGGCCCCCTGCAACTTCTGGCTGTTTCTCAATATCAAGAGGCCAATGAAAGGAGCGCGATTTCAGACAAGAGAGGACATTATGGCTGCAACGACAGCTGAGCTATACTCCATTCCGAAAGAGGCCTTCTCGGAATGCATCCAACAATGGCAGCACCGCTGGGAAAAGTGTGTGGAGTCCCAAGGAGACTACTTTGAGGGTGGTTAGGTTTCCAACGCTCAAGTTGTGCCAGTTTTTTTTCTTTGGCCAAAGGTCGGATACTTTTTTAACAGACCTCGTACTTAACGGGCAACTGCACTGTCTTTTCGAACATTTTGAGTCAGTGGTTGCATTACAGTACTCTTCAAGAGTCCCCTCTATTCGTTGCCAACTGACTTAATGGCTGCAATAGCAATGTAGGACGCTTATGCCATCTGTGAGATGTCTGAAATGGCTGAACACAAGCCTGAAAAGTCTTTCTGCAAATGGGGAGCGGGTGTCAAGGTGTGGATAGTGTTTGTGATGTTACGAAGTCAGTGTTGTCTGGAGAAATGGCCCGAACTGACATCGTTAAATGACACGAATTCAATTGGTTTATTGGGGTTTAACGTCCCAAAGCGACTAAAGCTATGAGAGACGCCGTAGTGAAGGGCTCCGGAAATTTCGACCACCTGGGGTTCTTTAACGTGCACTGACATCGCACAGTACACGGGCCTCTAGGATTGTGCCTCCATCGAAATTCGACTGCCGTGGCCGGGATCGAACCTGTGTTTTTCGGGTCAGCAGCCGAGTGCCATAACCACTGAGCCACTGCTGATTTGAGCAGCAATGAAATTCTATATGGCTGCCAATCTTGGTGTGGATTATCAGAACGCAGAGGATAGCCTGCAGTAAAAGCTCTGCAAAATACTTCAGCAAGAGACAACACAATTTTCCCATTCCTGCCATTTTATTTTACAGTAAAATCTCATTAATTTAGCCTTCATGGGACCAGAAAAAGATAATCTAATTACCCAAAAGTTCGAATTATTGAATGTCCCTAATGAACACCTGGACAATGGTTGTCTACTATATTTTGGAAGAAAACCAAGCGACAACAATGATTTTTCAACGCTTCGCCAAGTGCTTTGCTTTGTGCACGCAGTTGAGAATGTCGAAGAACTGCTTCAAAGTCGTAAAGGCCTCCGCGGCCCTTTTCGCAGATCGATGTAGTACGAACGGTGCTGTCATGTTTTGAGGATGCTTCACCACAAGGACTGTGAACAGTATGTTTCAGCTCACTAGAACAACAGCAGAAGTAGGTGGATGCGAGGGAAATAAGCATAGGCGTTAGAACGCCGCAATGCACCCCCCCCCCCCCTTCCACCCCCCACCCCTTCCCTAAAAAGACCTGCGATTTGCCAAGCAACATCTGCAACGGCGCGACTGGCTGATGCACGCACCTGATGGCAGTCGGGGGGATGGTGTGAAGTAAAGAACAGCGAAATTGAAACTATGTGGCTGAGCTTAATTTCGGCCATGGGTGACTTCTAATCATCGTCGCGCCTGCCATATCGCGCACGCCCGAGGTGCATGGGTACCACTCTTTCATGCAATTCAGGCTAGGGTAGGTCTATTTGGATAACCACTGGCTCTACATGTCGTACCTTGACGTTACCCTCCCCCCACATCCGAACTAACTGATGCGAGCCTGCCCATGCCCAAATTAACGAGCATTTGACGCCATGTGCGTTCTGTAAAGTCTCTCTTTCAAAGAGGCTCAGAACATAAGCAGTGGCTGTTGTCTGACCCAAACACTTAATTTTGTGGTCAGCAGCGCACCGAAAAAACATCTCCATCTAAGCTTACCTTGCGGGCAAGATGCTTGAAGTCTTCCGTGCTTTGAATTCGCCCCAGCTTGCAGTCTGGCTTGCGGAAGGGGTTCAGGCAGTGCACTATGTGTGAAGAAATCTTGGAGCGGAACAGCTCTTTGATCTTCTTGGCCACTTCCGAGGTGTCTGCAGCCACAGTCACGGCTTTTTTCTTGCTCTGAAGAAAACACACAGATTCAGACACCATCTAACTCAGCCAAGGTTTTGCACTTGAAACAAAACAAACCACCCATGGACATGCTCTATATTGCAGTGCATTTAAAAGCTTCAAGAAGGACTTTTCTAGTTACACTGACTACATGTAATACACAGTGCTTGCTACACCATCAACAATTTGTAGCTGATTTAAGGTCAAATTTAGTTCATGGCAAGTCCGCAAGGCGGTAGCACAAAACCAATGCCCACGTTTTATTGTAATGTGCACATACAGGAAAAAAAAAGCTAATAATAAGAGCAGAAATTGTACAGACATGCAAGTACCCACTTCCAAAGCATGTTAACAATGCACAAATGTTAAACCAGGCCGCTAAAGTGTATGCTTGACATTCCATGTTGCCAATAAAGTGAAAGAAGTAACGGCAAGACAGCGTGATGAACAACAGCATTTTCCTGGTCATCATCTTCCCACTTACTAGCTGAGGGGCAATAGTGATTTTAAAGGCAGCCCAGTTGGTATCCAACATTCTGACCTGTTGGCTGTTAGGTAAGCATACCCAGTGTGTGATGCCGATAATAGGTTCCTCTAAGTAATGCCTGATGAATACAAAACGGGATTCAACAATGATAAATGTGTTTTTAAACCCAACTCCAAACCGTGGGCTTGTGGAAGAGTCTACTGCCAGCCACCAGAACAGATTCCAGTTCTCCCATAAAAAAGAAGAAAAAAAAAACAAAACATGCCATGCATGAGCGTTCACTAGAGTAGTGTGTGTGCTAGATACTGACCGATGATCTCTTCGACCTTCTGCTGCCTACCGTGCTGTTCACCTGATGGACAATGCACATGCAGAAGGGAAAGAGCAAAAGCCATCAGAAACAAAACAAAACTGCACAGTAAAACAAGTAAACAAAAAGAAATGAGAAAAACAAAGGGGTACACCATGGGTAAAAACCAAGTCCAACACCAAAAATCAACAAAGAGAGCCTGCTACCGGATGCTGCAGACGTGCAGTAAGCATGCATCTGTTCACCCATGCATGTGGGTATCTTAACAACAACCTTGAGAACATCTCGAAAATAAAAAAAAAACTGCAAACGTGGGAAAAGAAATCTTTTCAGCTTATAAGAAGACTACTGCTAAAAAGCAGCTTTCCATTCTCAAACTCATTTTACGCTTGCCAGGTGGGCAAATGTAGTGCTGCAGCGAGCACTAAATCTGCCCATCCGGCAGGCATAAAATAACTGCAAGCTGTCACACGGGCCGGTTTACTAACTCTCACTGCAACATACATCCGGCAGTGTTCGGTGGACACTGCTTGCTAGCACAATAGCTCAAACAATAGAAAATACAAATGAAAAAGGATACGACAGAATTTTAAAAAATTTTTGACGAAATGTTTTCTAGAGATGAGATTTTATGGTTTATGGCAAGCCGCCCCAATTCGAACAACATGCGCCACAGCTTTTCCTCCCTAGGTCCGGCATCCACTTCTAGCCTGTTTCAGATTGCGGCATCTTATTATGTCAGTAAGAGTTCTTACTCATTGACCTTATATAAAGAGCACCTTGATCCTGAAACAATTTTGCTTGTTTCCACACAAACTAAATAATGTGTGAACAGACTGATTGCCACCACTAATGCATATGTTACTACATTAGTAAGTCAAAATGTTTTTCATGTCACACACTAGACCTGAATACATATACTCCCCGTCTGTTGCAACTTAAAAGTTTTTTTTTAACAAAATTCAGACAGCTCGAAATTTTGCAAGGGAAAACTCAGAAAAAGCAGCCATCAGCTGGTGGTGCGCTTCAGCAGATCATGTCCCAAACGATGCTCTGCACCAACAGGCAAGTCTTTGCTAATGCACCGCAATGCACCTCTTCACTGCTGCTCTGTAGCACTCAGTACTTCGTGTGATTCTAAACTGCACCACTTCCGCCACCCCCCTCCCCTATCTTTGAAAATATGCTACGCGAGGACATAACCAGTTTCCCAGAGAAACGTCAACTTAGGTTGAACGAGTCGGGGGACACTCAGAAAGAGGTGGGAATCTTATTCCTCCTAGTTTTCATTCCCCTGTGGGTAGCAGTGCAATGAAGAGTGGTGGACACTGCTGTTGTCGCTTTGTCAATGCGACTCTCTGTGTGGGCCATGTTTCTTGTGCTGCCATGCCGTTCTCACCACGAGTCCTTTTACTTAAAACTAAATGCTCAGCTTCTGTACAGGGGTTTTTGTTTCAAAGTACAGCTAAATAGAAGGTTTAAATTTCACAATGCACAATGAGTTCACTAAAAATTTTGGCACTCTGCGAAACTCAGAACTTTGTTCCGTGTTGAAAATCTCCCTTTTCACGACTTCCAAGTTAACAAAGGTTTACTGTAACTCCAAAGAACACTTCCTTTTACTACGCTGCAACAGGAAAATGAAGTAATGCTACATGATTTCACCTAGGTGCCCACTAGAACCTTTATTTTTTTTTTCTATTGCAGTGATGACCGATCCAAAGAAGGTTCTTCTCCAAAAAGAACGTACAGTCGACGACCGAAAATTCGGACACCTGATTATTCGGTCATGCTTGATTATTTGGACTTTTTCGCGGCACCGCGACATGGCCCATAGAGCCAATGTATAAGAGCGCTTGAAATTTCTGACACACCGGAACTGACTGCTCGATTTTTCGGACCTTGTTCGCACTCGCCACAATATACCGTATTTACCGCGTATTGAACCCACTTTTCTTCCAGAAAAGTTGAGATCAGTTTGGGGGGAGGGTTCATTACGCAGAAAAAAAAAAGGTTTTAACAGATTTTTTTTCGAAGGGTCGATATTTAATATCATACCTCCGGCCTTCCATCATCAACAAATGCGCACGGTCAGACCAGTTTGTGCTGTTAAGCATCGTTCACTTTGCAGATCACGCAATTTAGCGGTAACCCGACGAGTGCTTAAATGCGAATGACTATGCCTTGGCGCCCTGCCAAGTCCCCCCCCCCTCCCTTTTCCTTCTGGCAGGAGCTCTTCTGAAAAAATAAACAACAGCTGCCAGGTGCATCTTGGCGCGCTGCCAAAGTCTCCTCCCCAGTGCAAAAACTGAGGAACCAGCAACAAAAAGCTAAAGGCTGAAAAAAAAGAAAAAGTAAATTCTGACGGACAAAAGTGGGGGCAGGTTCATTATGCGAATGGGTTCATAAATTGAGTAAATACGGTAATGCGTACAATGGAATCTCATTAATTCAAACTGCAGGAGAGATCGAAAACTTGATCAGACAAAACTAAATTCAAGCTTAAAGGAAGCTTTTAACTTCAGACGCTGAAATTCTGCGCGAGTCGGTACATTGCGCCTGCATGGTTTTGAATTCGTACTGTTCTTGATTGTAGTCAGAGTTCGCGGGACTCATCTGTGCCGAGTTTTTCGTCCTGGATACGGAAAGAGGTAGCAGCGAAGCACGTGGGAGGCGTACGGCCCCACGGAAACGGTGAGCGCAAGAGGAAATGGTGGTGCATTTCAAAGCGAGGTCAGCATACCCGTGGCAAAACGCACTGCAACCCTGACTTTTCTGTCGTAAAACCGTAAACAACTGGCATTTCGATGACAGCCAAGACACCACCGCAGAGCGCATGTTGCCAGATACGATGCCGATTACGGCTCTAGTCACTAGGCCTAATGACGAAGGCCAACGCCTACGGAGCGCTAGCTTCAGCCGTTTCTCGGTTCTTAATGTTTTGCCATCTTCTCGTTCTCGTTCCAGGTCCATCGTACTGCGGGCGCAGCGCAGTTCCCGCAGTCGCGTGTTTGCTTTTTAATTTAGACTTTATCTTAACCCGTGTGTTCATCGGCGACATGTAGCGGGCAACACAGCCAGGCCGCGCTCATGAAAGTGGTTGCAGTCCTCGTCCGTGCACAAGTCGCGGGGCGAAATTTAGTCATGAGGAGCTTTAGAATACGAGCAATACAACTGACGCCTTCCTCCGGCATATTGGTAATAAGCTCGTGATTTTTTAAGTGAAATTTGATTTTCCGGACTGCCTGATTTTTCGGTCGTTTTCGCGGTCCCTAGAGAGTCTGAAAAATCGGTCGTCGACTGCATATGTAACACTGCAATATCTTCAATTAAACTCAGTGTCTGGTGTTTCCCAGATGAACACACACAAAAAAGGCACAAACCTTGGGTTCATCATAAGTTGGTGTTTCCAGGTCCATGTCCTGGTCATTTTCATCCCACACTGGAGGGTCCCATTGAGTTTCCCTGGAAAAACAAAGATTGTAAACAAGAAGTCAATCTGAGTGAGCATGTGCTTTAAATGAATAATGTGCACAGTAGGAGAGAAATTCTGCGACCAAGACTGGCACATAAAAAATGGTAATAACCTATATGCATATTCCAATAACTAGCAGACATAGAAAAACCCTTTTTGGTTAGGCTTTGGTATTGTTTGCTGCAATATGAGCACAGACACAAAGCTGCATCATCAGCACGAATATTTCCTTACATTTGGCTTGACAAATTTTCCAAAGTAGAGTGGACCCTCTTTAAATGGAACCTCAAGGGACCAGAAAAATATGTTCCATTTATCAGCAGTTGCGTTTACAGAGAGAATGGCACATTATGAGCACAACTTGATAAAGAAAAGAAGGCAAAAATTCTCAATTTTGCAGTCACTCTTCCACATGTGCCGCATCCCTTGTTTTGGACTACATAACTGAGAACAAAAAAAAATGGGTTTAAGTTTTTTTTTTTAATCCGTGTATGGATTGCATATTCCAAGTTCACAGCCGAACTAAAGAACTAAAGTGCGGCCTTTACACAAGTTTACAATGGTAGTTGGCATCTTATTGACGTTAGGCTCAGCTGCGTATATTGCCATGTAAAATTCAGCCTGTTTTCACAATGACTATCGGAAATTTGGCGGGTGAGCTGCAGGTACTACACTCCCATTCCGGTGCCCATTCCCACCAGGATGCATCTCCCTGTGTCGGGGAAAAAAAAAAAAACATGCAAATACGCACGCAAATTGGTTCCACGAATGAAAATTCAAGCTGCGTGTCAACTGCTCCCTCGCTATGGTGGCCACTTTCCCAGAGTAGCAGTAGGTGGTGTGGGAGAAAATGCCTGGTTAGTGACTACATTTGGTAAACTCAAGAGTCCGGAGCTTGAGATTGGGCTGAAATCCGAAACTACAGGTCTGCTGGTATTTCATTCTGCCGCTTACCAGGCTAGTCAGCCAAACCGCATGTGAGTATGGGAAGCATGAAACGTGCGCTGTGTTATTGTCTTTGATCTACATTTGCCTCTGACTGCTGGCCTTACAACTGCTCTGTTACTTGTATGCTACTTAGAGGTGCACGCGCCGTGATGACAGTGAAGACCCATCAAGAGAGCGACGAGTAAAGCCCGTTTCACGTATAAACGAAAACACTCGCGATTTCTGTCGCGGCGGCTCAAAAACCTGCTTCGAGCGGCCAGAGCAATGAGGTTCTGACAAGTTGGGAATTTTTCGCCACGCCACGATGTTCAGTTGTTTGCATGTGAAACAGCCTTAACGTGAAAGTAGACATGAACAAATAATGCTTTACTATTAGTGCGAAAGCATTATTTCAGACATACCAACCACCCTGAGCAAGAATCTTGTCTTGCCTTGTGCTCCAACTAACCCCCGTTTACCTGAGCTACTTGGGTAAGTTCGGGCTAGTTCGGAGGAAGCTCAGGTAAGTGCGGGGGAGGTTTGTGCCACCTGTAGCCAATGGCACGAGGGCGCCGCACCACCTAGGTCATGTAACCTTGTGGAGTCATCACAACCTGCCTGCTGGGTTGTGAGCAAACTGGCCACCCTGGCAGGTGGCAGTTAAATTAATGATTGGTTGCACGGGGTTGCTCGGGAGGAGCAACAAGAGTCGCACAATTCCTACTGGTGGCTGTGATAGAAACAGCCATCTGCCAGTGCAGTGGCGCACTGCTTAAGGGGAGACACTTGTCTTAAAATGGAAATATTTATTATTAAACGTACAGTAAAACCTCATTAATTCGAAGTCATTGGGACCGCAGAAAATGCTCGAATTAACCGGGTTTTCGGTAGCGGGAACGTGCTACCTTTATTGGACAACCTTTGCCATTACTGTATATTGCCACGCAAAAGTTGGCCGTCAGCTTGTAGCCCTTGCTGACCAAAAAGGAAGTGGTACCAAATATAGGCATAGGAATGCAATTGTGTTAACAGGCTCCATTAATGTCTGCAGCCTAGGATCGTTTCACGGACACCTAAGTTTTAGTAAATGAGCATTTTTGCATCCAGCCGCCCTTCAACAGTAAGGCAACACGCACTGGCCATGCAAATAACCTGAAATCAAATACATACAGTAATCCCTCGTTACAACGAAATCGGTTTACTTGAAATATCGCTTTATTCGAAATTCCTTCCAGTCCCGTTCCAAACTCATGCATTTTAAGCTACACTACTCGAAGCGCACGAAGAGCTTGATCCGCTTAGAGCGAAGTAGCGATCGGAGGCATTGCCACCGCGGCGGCGACCCTTTTGCGCATGCAGTGTCAAATTAATACCGCCGACGAATTAGTCTCAGGCAGGCACAGAACAGGCCACAAAAGTACCAAACCTACGACCGATGACCTGCCTAGTAACGAGCACCAAGCGAGTGCCGAGTGCCCCCAGCTGTTTTACAGAGGATGCGAACGG
Source organism: Amblyomma americanum (assembly GCF_052857255.1). Classification (NCBI taxonomy): domain Eukaryota; kingdom Metazoa; phylum Arthropoda; class Arachnida; order Ixodida; family Ixodidae; genus Amblyomma; species Amblyomma americanum. The sequence continues at coordinate 141,078,621 of NC_135499.1, read as the reverse complement.
AAGCGCGCCCGAATCGGTCGCAATCGCATCGCTGGTGTCCCCCGTGACAGAATCTAAACGAAAATAAAATTTTCGTGACGCTTTGCGATGCCAGAAAACCGCGGTCTCTTGGATGCCGAAAAGTGGCCAAAAGACCGTGGGCAGACTTGCGCCATAGCATTCCAACGGGCATGGTCGGTGAGCAAATTTTACCGCTCTAAAGAACATTTCTAGCGCTGAAACGTGCCAAAAAAGCACAAAAGAAGTGTCCCTCCAATTATGAGTCCATTCACGCTTGCGAGTCGTGAGCGAGGTGAGCTTTCGGCATCGAACTCGGCTGGTCCCTGGCTGCCGTAGTCGTCGCTAAGCCTAACCGTTTCACAGCAGCCAGACGACTAAACTCTCAAAAGAGCGCGAAGACGTCAATCCCGAGAGTTTTCACTTTAAACGAGAAGGCGACCCGCAGGTCGCGCTTGCAAGTGTGAACAACGGTGTTGTCGAACTGCTGTCTGGTCGCAAGCGACTGCTGGTCGCACGCCCTTTGCCGTGTTTTGACGCGAGCAGCTACGTTAACAAACCGGGAAGACTACTTTGGGGAAGCCGGTCTAGAAATTTGCTTGCCGTTCGTCATAATCGGCCTGCATCGCAACAAAACACTGCCGCTAGCTTCGTTGCACTTTTGACGGTGCAAACAGACCGACAACTTGCCGAAAACACGAAAAATCCGAGCGTCGTTAGCGGCGAGTCAGGCTGTCAATATGGCGGGTCAACGCAACGACAGTGTTTCCCCGGCGATTTTCTCGAGCCGGTCATGCTTGATTCGCGCCATCCGACTCGACAAACGGTCTAAATGCATGGTAAGGTCATTGAATTTTGATCCTAGACATCTGTCAACGGCACGGACGCGACGCTGCACGAACACTGACACTCGAACCGTAGAATTAGCACTGTGTCGTCGACGACAACGCTGTGCCGAAAAACTCATTTGCAAACTTCACAGCTGTACACATCGGAAAAAAAAAACTGCCCAGTAATCATGCAAAGCCCCTACTGCAAGACCATTCAGTTTCCACGATCGCACTGCGTACCTACAATGAGCAGCTAATCGTTTTTTGAGCTTAACAAACACAACCTCAGACTCGGGCCACAGCATTTCCGTGACCCCCCCACTGCATGAAAGCGGCCACTGCCTTGGCGAGTCGAAATACCCTGAAGCAATGTTGAATGCATGGGCGGCGACCGTGGCCTCATGCAATGCTTGGTCAGATTAGAGCAGGGGGCTGCACGCGCCAGTAAGAACTTGAAACAGCCAAAGCTCACTGCCCTTTTTGCACCTGAATAAAGTTTTTCTTCACTGAATACATTGTATTTTGACTTTTTTGCCGTTGGGGTGCAGTTAAAGCTCGAATGCTTTAGAATTTCTCGGGCGGTCATTTATATCGAATTACCACTTTTAACAAATTTTTTCACAGTCCCGTGGACTTCGTTATAACGAGGGATTACTGTAACTGCAGTAACATCCACAGATCCCCTCAGGGAGAGGCACGGATGGGGGCCTTGCCCCTTGCATGAAACAGAACAAGAGCACAGGTTCAAACGTGAGTCTGTCAGCGCCAGCTTACCTGGTCTGAGCGTGGTAGTAGTATACATTGCCCTCTTCATCCTTTGCGGTCTTCCAGTGAGGAGGCAGACGGCCACTCTTTTTGGTCAGGGCCGGTTCCTGCGGTGGAGGGCTGCCCATGTGCCCAGGCGGTGTTTCCATGCTCTGTACTGGCACCACCGACTGCTGAAAAAAGAGGCAAAGCAAGGTCGCAGCCATTATGACACAACACTCTCGACCACCATACAGTGATTGGCCGGCTCACAGCCTAGACTCTCTTCCTTGGAGAGAAAAAAATAAGTACGCTTGCTCACAAACATCAGTCTCAAACAAAGCAGGAATATGTACAGAGAGAAGGGAAATCTCCCATAGGCATAGATATAACGGCAGTGGTCAGGCAACTAAATACCGTATAAACCCGCATATAATACGAACCCGAATATAATACGAGGTGAAATTTTAGACTCGAAATGGGAAAAAGAAGATTTACCCGCGTATAATACGAGTGACGAAAGCATGGAGAAGACATTTATTGAAATCAGGCCCCGCACTTCAATCACTTTCATTTTCAGCAGCGCTTTCTTCGGACATTTCTTTGTCCGCCGAATCATCCCAGAGGTACTCATCTTCTGTGCCATCGAGGGCATTCGATATGCCACACTTCTTAAAAGGACAGCGCACAAGGTCCTCTGGGATGGTCGCCCATGCGTCCACAATCCATTTGCACAGCGTGGCTGGCGATGCCTGCTTCAGCCACCCGGTCAGCGTCACTGCTGGCTCACCTGAGTGCATCCACTCTGCGTAGTGCCGCTTGACTGCTTCCTTGAAGTGTTTGTTAACACAAACATCAAGAGGCTGCAGTTGTAGGGTCATCCCACCCGGGATCACGATGAGTTCACTGCCATAGTCACGTAACAGCCTCTTCAAAAGTCGGCCAAATGGCAACGAAACGCATCCAGCACGAGGATGGACGGGAATGACAACAGTGCACCTGGCAGCCTAAAGCACACGGACATTACCCAGTTGGGCACAAGACCCTCGTTCATCCAGTCTTTCTCATGGCCAATGTGCCATTCTTTGAGCCGTGAAAGCTTCATCACATCCCACTGCCTGTAAAAAGGGCTTCCTTCTGTCGTCGCCATCCATGAATGCTTCCCTCGGTGACACCAAACTGCCTCCAGGCCGCACTGTTGCCGATGTTCTCAGTAGCTAAAATCACCTTTCACTTGAAAACAGCCGAAGAACGTGCACTTCGCCAAGCATGGTTTACACGTGAGCATGTTCGCTGTCAACCTGCGCACTCAACTACTTAACGACAAAGAAACGACGCCGTGGTGGTAGTGGCCACTGTGGTACCGCGGCGCTAGGGTAACGGAGCCAAGCCGTAGCCAGCATAATAACAAAGCTAAGCCGTAGCCACGCGGCAATAACAAAAAAAAAAATTTCGAGCGCAACTTTGAAAATTTTTGTTCGGATCCGCAAATAATACGAGGCATAAATTTAGGACGCTAATAATGGAAAAAAAAAACCTCATATTATATGCAGGTTTTTACAGTAATGTCACATTAGAGAGAGAGAGAAAAAGACACATAGAAAGAGAGATGACAGCATTGGTGGTACGACCTGAAGTGAAGGCCTGGCCATTGTTGTAGCTGAGATTGAGAGGTTTCCTCCCTTGTAAAGCTTTACTCTCGTGTACCCAAATAAGATGCCCACCAAGCCGTGCAATACCGTATTTACTCGTGTGACTTGCGCCCTCGCGTAATTTGCACACCCCAAATTTATAACCAGGATTTATAGAAAAAACATTTACTCTCATATTTTATGCTCCCTGCTGCGCAAGCATGCCTGCATGCACATAGGTGCACGCAGGGCAAGCTTGGGAAGATCAGTGTCGCCGTGTGCAGCTGAGAGAAGATGAGTGGCGTCAAAAAAACAAAAGGCAACAATTCGTTTGTCAACTGGTTCCGGTCAAGAAAAGCCAATTGCATGCCGTTTGCTGTTCAGTTTGCCGCTGCTCAGCTGGACCGCGTGCTGTGACGTTGTTTTATCGCCGTGTATCTCCATTTGCCTCTGACTACTGGCTTTACGATTGTATCATTCCACTGTGCATGCGCCATAATGCCATCATGTGGGGAACTACATAACGTTGGTCTTGGGCGGGCAGGCTGGTGGGGGGGTATGCATTGCGCGTTATTACCTTTGTATAGCTTTTTAGAACGTATTCACAAAATCTCCACGCAATTTGCACACCCCCTTTTTGGAAGCCTCAATTTTAGGAAAAAAAGAAGTGCCCAAATTACGCAAGTAAATATGACAAACCAATGCCTAACACATGACCAGCCTCAAATTTGCGAGATGTTTGGAGATTTTTCTCATTTCATATTATCCCTGAACTTGTTCCTGAAGATATCACGATTAAATTTGCTCTGAAAAACATGCCCTAACATCCGGCGTAGTAGACACTGCTGAAGATGCAACACTGATAAAAGGTATGGACATAGCCATTCTCATGTAGCCCTTTGACTTCTCTGCAGACCCATTGTAGAAAATCGCTGGTAACAAAAAAAAAAAAGGGCAGTGTGTGAACATAGGTACACCAGTTCCACTGCCCATCAGTATTTGTTCTATGAAAAGAAAAAGCTAATGCTCATTTAATGCTAATGCTGCACAATAAGGCACAGTTGACCATACTGGAATTCCCTTGGTCCTATTCTTTCAAATTTTGTGTCACTCATGTAGCAATACACAGTTTCCTTAGTGTTCGGCCATGATGCTTTAACATATTTATGTGAGTCAAGCCCATGGCTCACTGCTGTGCGAAGCAAAAACTTCAGAGGTGGCGAGGTGAAGTGTCACACAGGTTGCTTGAAAGCATGAAATGTTGCCAAAGGGTAAAACACATGATTGGCAAAAGTGCAGCTAAATAAAATCTAACATGCCGGCCGCAACACTCAGGCTGTATATGCATGCTTTGAGCAAGTGCTCTTGAAAGCAGATGCTGAGCACATATTACTCAATAGTACTTTGAGTGCTTGCTTTTGTTCTGCCATGACACAGCCTCTCAGCAAGAGCTGAAAATTCAGAGAAGCCATCATATACATCTAGCATACATCAAGCTGTGCTGCCGTATACATTCCAGTTTCCGACCAATTTTTCGGACTCGAAGGGACCCGAAAAATAGTCCGAATAATCGAATAATCCCTTCGAGTCCGAAAAATCGAACAGTCCGAAAAATCCGTGCAGTAGAAAAAAAATTGCTTTATTGAGATGAAATCAGCTTAAAAATGTCACTGGTTTTACCTTGCGCCAAATTTGTGCCAAAGTTGTACTTTCACCGTACACGCTAGACAGCAAGGTCACGGCGTTTAGTTGAATACTTCCCACGCTTCTTTGACGGACCTGGTGGCACCATGTTGTGCACAACCCGAGCGTGCACCACACCGCTCGTCAAACACACGCAAAGACAAGGAACTTTACGTTCAAATCGGTGGAACCGCCGGACGCAATCATAAAATGGCGAACGGATGTAACTTCGTAAAGACTCGCCACTCGGTCGACGCGGTCGGATTAACCCAAGTGACGAAACAGCGAATGGCGAACTTACGAGACTTGCCGCGGTGGCTCAGTGGTTAGGGCGCTCGGCCACTGATTCGGAGTACCCGGGTTCGAACCCGACCGTGGCAGCCGCGTTTCCATGGAGGCGAAACACAAAGGCGCCCGTGTGCTTTGCTATGCCAGTGCACGTTAAAGATCCCCAGATGGTCGAAATTTTTCCGAAGCCCTCCACTACGGCTCCTCTTTCTTCCTTTCTTCTCTCAGTCCTTCCTTTATCTTTTCTCTTAATGCCCAGTTCAGGTGTCCGCCGATATTGCAAGATAGATACTGTGCCATTTCCTTTCCCCAACAACCAATTTTCAATTTACAACATATGAGACAAGCAATAACTGCCCACGACAACGTTGGCGACAAAAGCAAGTTGACGGCGATGACAATCCGATTGCCACCTCGAAGTCTCAAAGATCGCAAGGACCTCTACTGGCAAAAATGAGGTACAAAATGTATGTCAAGCCAATTCAACTGCAGAGTAAATCCACCTCAATCCAAGATGGCGCCTTTTGAGCCAGCGAAAAGCCGATAAAATGGCAGATTTTGGCCCGCAGGTGACTGAAATTAGTCCAAAAAATCGAACTTTCTGACTTTTGAAGTCCAAAATATCCGTCGCGAATATGTATGCGCTTCTATGGGGTGACTGATGGTGCCTCATCGAGGTCCGAAATATCCAACAAGACCGAATTATTAGAGTCTGAATTACCCATCGGCTACTGTATATGCATCAGCACAGGATAGTTCATAACGTAAATGCCTACGATGTTGAGAACAGCATCTGACAAGCACGACCCAGGTTCCATTCAATGAGGTTTAGCACACAGCATGTGGGGACCTGCCCTGCAGTCCCCTGTGTAGGCTTTCCCGCGATGCACCGTGCAGCAGCAGCCTCGCCTCGAGGAGGGGCACATTCCCTTGTTAGTTACCTTAAGTAACGAGAAAAGGAGCCAGCGTCGCAGCGCGAGACACGTCCGCTCACGCCGACGATCCCAGCTGAAGAGCCTCATCCTCTCTCCCGCGCGCGAGCTGCCGCTCGCGCCGACGTGTCGCTCGTGGCTCCGCTCTTCGCCAGCGGGGCGAGGAAGTGGCGGGGAGACTCGCTTCCAGTATCTCGTCCCGACCGGCCTCGGAGAATCTCTTGCCCTAGCGCGGGCGAACATTCGCTCATAACCTTGCTGGTGAGTCGGACAACCTCGATTCCTTAGCGTGCTTTGTTGCTAGCTGGCGTTATTGTTGTTGTAACAATAAATGCCTGTTTGTGTCAGCCGGTGTGTCGTTCCTTTGTTCCCTCAGAGCAAGGCCCGCCGTGGTTGGCGTGCGCTCGGTAGCGTACGCGATCACGGGGTGGGGTCCGGCGGTTTTGAACTCTGTCAGCCGCGATCAAGCGGGGAGAAACTATTTATCTCCCCGATTCAACCCCACAAGCAAGACAAGCTTTAAATTTGGTCCTGGAATTTTTGGAATCTCAATTGAAACTTTTTTGACCAGTTTTAGAAATGCCCAACACATGAAATTTGCATCAAGGAATCAGGAAAGGCATCAAGTTGCATAAAAATACAGACAGAAATGGCCACAAAGGGTAAAAAATAGTTTCAATTTTACGGCAATGTACAAGCCCATATGAACGCCTGAAGAGAAAAAGCATCAGCAAGCAAACAAGCTCACCTGTGGCTGTTCACCAGGCATGGCCTGTGCGACTGGTGGCAGGTAGTAGACCTGGGGATGCATGCCCTGCACTGGGCCTGGAGGGGCAGGAGTGGGACCCACTGGTCCGTAGGCAGGGCCATATCCGGTGGCCACCGGCTGCGGATTGTGCGGGTACACAGCACCTGCAGCCATGCTTGCAGCACCTGCTGGTGCCCCAGCCCCGGGTGCTACCACAGCATAGGGCACAGGCACCGGTGACTGCTGCAGTAAGATACAGACGCGGGTGATGCTACACGGGTTGCTTCCAGAAGCATAGCATTCAATTACAAAGAAACAAACAGCATGGAGAAGCATCAGAGGGCAAGGTAATGCTCCTGTGCTCTGGCATTGATGCACATGTCCTAAGCCCCCACTGAACAAGGCCAGAAGAGTGATTAAGAAGTCTGGCATTTTTATGGAAGCATTCTTTCCTACACCACTACTGCACAATCACTGCCACTGCAGTGGCTTAGCAAAGTGCAGCTGCTATCTTTGCCACCTGTGTGTACCAATGCAATAGCAATTAGCAGTCACTCAGCACATGGTTAAAGGCAGGGATAGGATTACAGCTCAGACCATTTATAACGTAACTGCTTATAATGCCGGACCGGATTATAAGCGGCTTTTTGTGACAACCGTTTCGCTTCCCATAGAGTTCAATGTATTGGTGTACTGCTTAATACGCGGCAGCACGTAATCGGAGACCGCATACAGTGCGGTTTCTGGAAATCCTGGCGGCCCGCGTACTGGCGCAGGCCCATGAGTACTGGCGGGCGCGTCGAGCATGCTTTCCAGATTGCGCAAGAAGGGGGCAACAGGTGGGGCGGAGGAGCCTTGTCAGTGTGGTTAGAGGCAAGGCGGAAGGCAGGAGAGGATAAAAAAAAAAAGTCGCAAAGCAGGTGTTTTCCCTCTCCTTCCCCGGTGCACCTCTGTTGGGTGCACCTATTGGACAAAACTTGAAAGCACGTGATGATGACCATGATGACCAGACTGTTGAAAGCTTCTATAAAGACGTGGAATCGGCAATGAACAAAGTAAAAACACAGTACACTGTACTGATGGGCGATTTCAATTCGAAAGTGGGCAAGAAGCAGGCTGGCGACCAGGCGGTAGGCAACTATGGGATAGGTTCTAGGAATAGCAGGGGAGAGCTATTAGTAGAGTTCGCAGATGGAAATAATTTACGCATCATGAATACCTTCTTCCGCAACTGAGAGAACAGGAAGTGGACCTCGAAGAGCCCTAATGGTGAGACTAAAAATGAAATTGACTTCATACTATGCGCTCACCCTGGTATCTAAAAAGATGTGGAGGTCCTCGGAAAGGTGCGTTGTAGCGACCACCGAAAGGCAGGGTCTCGTATTAGCTTAGACTTGAAGAGGGAACGGAAGAAGCTAGTGAAGAGGAGGTCCATTAACGAGCAAGCGATAAGAGGGAAAATAGAGGAATTCAGGATATCACTGCAGAACAAACATTCAGCTTTAACTGAGGAAGACGATCTTAATGTTGATACAATGAACGATAATCTGACAACTATCATTACAGAGTGCACATTAGAAGTAGGCAGTAAGATGGCTTGACAGGATACCGGCGAGCTATCTCAGGAGACGAAAGATCCGATTAAGAAACGTCAAAGCATGAGGGCGTCTAACCCTACAGACAGAATAGAAGTAGCAGAGATATCGAACTTAATAAATAAGCGCAAGGTAGCCGACATAAGGAAGTTTAATATGGAGAGAATTGAGCATGCTCTAAAGAACGGAGTTAGCCTAAAAGCGGTGAAGAGGAAACTAGGCATAGGCAAAAACCAGATGTATGCGTTAGGAGACAAGGAGGGCAATGTCATTAGCAATATGGATAAGATAGTTAAAGTAGCCAAAGAGTTTTACACAAATCTATACAGTAGCCAATGTAATCAGAATGTTACCGTAGCGCACAGCAATGCGTCATCCCGTCAGTAATGAAAGAGGAAATAAAGAAAGCCTTAGGAGCAATGCAATGGGGAAAAGCAGCTGGTGAAGATCAGGCACCAGCAGATCTGTTGAAAGACGGAGGGGAGATTCCGCTAGAAAAACTAGCCACCCTGTATATGCAATGCTTTATGACCTCGACCGTACCAAAAGCGTGGAAGAACGCAAATATAATCTTAAGAGGGTTCACCAGTGACAGTGTCCATAGGAAATAAATGGGAACTTTCAGAAGCTGTAGCGTGTCTAAAAATGGCTCAATTTTCATGAGGTCTGTGGCAGCATTTTCTTCTTTAGTGAATGGAGGAAATTTTGCGGACAGATATTATTTTTTAAGTTTCATTTTTTTACAAATCAGAGGTAAATATCAGGAAAAATTGCACTTTTAGATACGTCGGTCTTTCATGTCATCTCGTGAAAAAACTAAGCCAAATATCAGAATTTCGTCCGCAACATTTCCTCCCTTTTTCTTTCTTGATTGTCAAGCCATAATTTTCATCCATATCGAGCTTAGTGTTTGCACTTTACAGGCTCTGAAAGTTGTGCATGCATTTAAATTCACACCAAATTTAACCAGCGCGACATGGCTCCATCTGGCGTCAGAATATTTTGTTGTTACTACACTCTACCACCAACCCTCTTGGTTGTCTGTGTTCCTGTGCGCAGGTTTTTACTTGCTCATTCTTTCCTTTTTTCTTGCTTGGGCTGTATTCAGAAAGGATCTCTGCATGCTTTTCTTTTTTGCTCCAGCTCTTGGTGTGGAAAGGAAGTGGGATGCAAGGCCACAACCAAAAGTGCCCCCCCACCCTCCCTCCCCTCCTCCCAGCAGCCACACAATAAGGCATTGTTAGTGCCAAAAACAGGAAGGGGGCTCCCTATTCAGGACAATGTGGGAGAAAGCAAGAATGCAGGTGTTGCAGGTGTGGATACAAGTCAAGAATGCAGCTGCAAACATTCCTCATAGGAGGCCCTCGAGCCAATAGCCCAATAGCGGCACTTACATGAACGAAACACGCCTGGTTGTTGAGTTATCGGGCCGAAAACCGTTACTGGGTTCATGTAAACTCGCGCCGAGTCTGGAGTCGACTGTTCGGGTCCAGTCAACTCCGCCGCAAGGGGTAGGTGACTCATCTCGACCCTGACCCGATATGCTTGTAAACGCTGTCGAGTCGAAAAGTAGGGTTTATTGAGAGGGGAGAGGATAAATGTGAACTTGCTTTTCACGAACGCCGTCGTGCCTCCGATACAGCGATGGCGTGCCTCAATCTTGGAGGCTGCTACTGCTTGCTCGACGCTTGGTGTCGCTACAGTTCAACCGGTCTCGAATCGCTAAAATCGAGTTCATGTAAACACACACTGGTTTGAGTTGCATTGACTATGCTCAACCCAACCCCCAAATCGACTTGACGCTATCGGGTTCATGTAAACAGAGCTAATGGCGTATACTGATTTTCATGACGTGGTGATTAACCTCCTTTTACTGAGGCACTTGCCAATCGCCTGCGATTTCACACTATACTCGCGGACAACTATCTTTGGCAGTGCAACAGCCCACATCAAGGGGAAAAAGGACCATCTCCTTCCTTTTCCTGCTCAGCCTCTGCTGCACTGCAACTGCGATGTCATGAGAACCGGTCGAAGCCAACGTTCACCTATGGCTCCAAGCTAGTGAAACCAGAATGTGTCGGATCGGCATCGAAACATCGGCTCTCTAACGAATCTTAGGTCGAGTGCCGCTCTTTTTCTCCAATTCTCCTCCCGACCAGGCATATCTCTGCCAGAATGTTCGCGTTATCAGTGTAGGTGCTGTCCACTGTACGCGGGAAAGCGTGGGTGCACCTTGTCTGCAGAAAGGAGCTTGCGGATTTACGAGCCCCCTACTCCAGAATATACATCTCCGTGGTGTAAATAATGTGATGTCGAACGTTCATGGCCTGGCTGCAAAATCATCCAGTTTTGCTTCTGAACCGGTTTCGTATGTATCCAGCGTTCCCCAACCATCTTCATTCTCCCAATTAGATACGCTTCGGTATGCTCCACACCTAGTCGCACCTTCTGCACTACGCTTCCAAAAGTCGCATAGTTCAATCAGAGAAACGCTCGGAAGGGGAGCTATATAAATAGGCATATAAAATATATGATACATAAAAGTATAATATAATATATATATAAGACATAAAAAAAGCAGGGCGCATAATGAGACTTTCCCGGAAACCATAGCAGGTGTGGAATTTTCGCTTTCAAACCCGTGACGTCATGACAATTCAGGTGCGCTGCCGTTTTTGTGTACAGAAAGAGCACACGTGGTTAGTGTGGCTGCAGCATCCATCTTCACTTCTATCAAATTGCAATTTTTATTATTTTTAAAAATAAACCACTAACTGCAACTTTGCCCAGAACAGTTGGAAGTCATTTGTGCAATGACAAAATTTGCGTTCAAAGTCCCCACGAATAGCAACAGGACAATCTCAGTGCTTTTGCATACCACACATCTCACCCTTTTACCCAAGTTTGATTTGTTACGTTGTGAAATTATAAGCAGTGAAGGAGACATGAAACGAAGAATTTCAGCAGTAATTTAGTTACTGAAGTGACTATTGCCCATAAATAAACTGAAGAATTCGGCAACGCCGATAGCAACGAACGTGCTCGGTGGTCATCGAAGAGGAACCCTCAAGATAAGGCACTAAAAACAACTACAACAACCCAGAATAATGTCGAAATAGTTGCGCCTGGCTGCAATCCTTCCAGATAACGCTGATCGCATCTCGCGTAACAGTGATATTCCCGCACGCCAACGGTTTTGAACTCGAACAAACGAGTTTCACGGCATTACTTCTGTCAAAGAAGCATCGGCCGGATGCTTAAACGAAAAGTAAGGCCAACGACAGCAAAGACAATCCAAAATAAACACTGGCAGCCCAAACAATGAAAGCGAAAAAAGCTTTTCACTGAGGCCGCGTCGTCGAATCGGTGTCCACACTCGTACACGGTCACCAGGCTTGTATTGCCTGTGGCGATGGAGGAATACGCGGAATACGGAATAGCCGGCCGAAGTGCCAAAAGGGAGGTGTTCCCAAGGTGTGCCAAAAGATGACTCACACTTATCTGTTCTGGCTAGGCCAAACCAACACTGCTTTTAACTACAGGCTGTATACCCCACCCTGCCATTGTAAATGTATTTTCGCAGAAAAGATGCAGTGGAGCTTAGGGGGCCCAAACAGAAAAACATACTTTTCCTCGTGGCAGCTGAGTGGTGGGTTACTGGAAAAAGGTCCATTCTGTGATCACCACCCCTCGAAAGGGGTTTTTCTTTTGTGCTTCCCTCTCCCAGCTTTGGCAGGATATACACAGAAAGTTTTCCGCCCTAATTTTTGTTCACAGAAAAACTACTACTTTCGTGTCCTGGTCAAGGAGGCGTCGCGGTAGAATTTTACACACCTGGAGGGGAAACAGAAGTTACCTCCTTTTTGTGGTACTTAAGTGCTGCCATCTATCGACAGAAAAAGTTCAAATCTGAGTTGCCTCGTAGCTGGTGAGCCCTCTTAATTCATAAGAAAGGAGACACCAAGGACTTGAAAAATTACAGACCGATCAGCTTACTGTCCGTTGCCTACAAGGTGTTTACTAAGGTAATCGCTAATAGAGTCGGGGCAACCTTCAGTGGTGGAACTGACAACTGGCTTCTTGTAGCAGCTTTTGTAGTAGACGAAATCGCAGTTTGTAGCAGCAATTTCAAGTTTTGTAGCAGGAAAAATGGCATTTTGTAGCAGATATTTGAGCTTTTGTAGGAGGGAAAAAACTGTTTCTTAGCAAAATTTCATGTCTCGAAGCACTTAAATAAAGAAGGCTTGTTTTATTTCTGGAACAGTCAACTGCTCAGGTGTTTATGACGACCATAGCCATGCAAAAACAAGCTTCAAGCCCAAATTTAGTCTAAAGTCTGTTCTTTCCTTAAAAAGCTGCAAAAATATGCAAACAGGAGATTTTGCTAAAAATAAAGCCGTTTTTATTCAGATGGACGACATAACGAGATATGCAACAAAGCTATAAAAATTATACCATTCTTAAAACTGCAAATTTAAGGTACTATTTCTTTTCTTTCCTTGATGACTCCAGCTCAGACAGCGCAGCTGCGAGCCTTTCCTGTCCATTCTTCAGAACATCTGCAAAATTTTTAGACTTGACGCCTTTTGCGAAAAGCAGCTCAGCATTGGTGATCATATTCCTGGCCAGCCTGATCTTTTCCAGTACCTTCTCTTCATTCTGACCTCTTTTCTGGGTGTCCTTGTCCGGTACATCAGCCTTCTTTTGCTTGTTTTGCACGTGTCTCTTCTGCTGCATTTGCCTCCAACCACTGCAGCTTTCACTTCCGCGGTACTTTCAGCGCTCTGATTAATCGTTGTGTCATAGGAATGGCAGCTGGATTTCTGCCGAAATGCTGGGAATATGTCATTACAGACCTAAGCCCATTTACAATTTGTACTGAAAAGGACGATCGCCCTCTCAGCTCTCGCCGATTTTCACTGAAGCCCCTCTCCAAATGAGCATTGCTGTGCGAGAGGCACAGAAGTGCTTTTACGAGTGCCGCCAACAAGGGACATTTTCGAGCCCCATCATCTTGCTTGAGTTCGAAACATTTTTGCCAGAAGTCATCAAGTCGTTCGGATTGTCTGGCTAATATCTTCTGAGACAAAAAGACTAAACTCATCCATCAGGGCGGAGACCTCGTGAGCTGCGATGACCTCCGGCAGCGATGACCAGCATGGATGAATATGGACACTTTCTTCGCGCCATTTTCTTCCAATCAGCACAGGTTTTGAACAGTGTTGCCGGCAGATGTCGAGTTCCGCGACAGTGAAGTTCGGTTTTGCTCTCGGCAGAGTTATTCAGCGGCGTTTTGGCGCAGACATGGCGCGATTTTGTAGCAGCATGTAGCAGGATTTCTGATCTGGCGCAGCTTGGCCCAATTGGCGCAGCAGTTCCACCACTGCAACCTTAGACTTTAACCAACCAAATGATCAAGCAGGCTTTCATAAAAGATATTCCACAATAGATCATATTCACACTGTCAATCAGATGATAGAGAAATGCGCAGGATATAACCAACACCTATATATAGCCTTCATTGATTATGAGAAAGCATTTGACTCGGTGGAAACCTCAGCAGTCATACAGGCATTGTGGAATCAGGGTGTAGATGAGCCTTATGTCAAAATACTGGAAGATATATATATAGCAATTGTACAGCTACCATAGTCCTCCATAAAGTCAGCAATAAAATTCGAATAAGGAAGGGCGTCAGGAAAGGAGACACGATCTCGCCAATGCTATTCACCGCCTGTTTACAGGAGGTATTCCGAGGCCTGAATTGGGAACAGTTAGGGATAAGAGTTAATGGAGAATACCTAAATAATCTGCGATTCGCTGATGACATTGCTTTGCCGAGTCACTCAGGAGATGAACTGCAAATCATGATCAATGAGTTAGACAGACAGAGCAGTACGTTGGGTCTAAAAATTATCATGAAGAAAACCAAAGTAACGTTCAACAGTCCAGCAAGAGAACAGCAGTTCACAATTGGCAACGAGGTGCTGGAAGTGGTAAAGGAATTTGTCTACTTATGGCAGGTAGTGACAGCTGATCTGGATCATGAGACAGAAATAACTAGAAGGATAAGAATGGGGTGGAGTGCATATGGCAGGTTGTCTCAGATCATGAATAGCAGGTTACCAATATCCCTCAAGAGAAAAGTGTACAACAGCTGTATCTTACCGGTACTCACCTACTGGGCAGAAACGTGGAGGCTAACGAAAAGGGTTCAGCTTAAGTTAAGGACAGCACAACGAGCCATGGAAAGGAAAATGACAGGTGTAACGTTAAGAGACCGGAAGCGGGCAGAGTGGGTGAGGGAACAAACGCAAGTTAATGACATCCTAGTCGAAATCTAGAGGAAGAAATGGGCTTGGGCAGGGCATGCACTGCGAAGGTAAGATAACCGCTGGTCCTGAAGGGTAACGGAGTGGATTCAAAGAGAAGGCAAGCACAGCAAGGGGCGGCAGAAGGTTAGGTGGGCGGATGAGATTACGAAGGTTGCAGGCATAGAGTGGGTGCAGCAGGCAAAGGACAGTGTTAATTGGAGACACATGGGAGAGGCCTTTGCCCTGCAGTGGGTGTAGTCAGGCTGATGATGGTGATGATGATGATGAAAGCATGTGATGGCATGGCCAGACTGGAGCGGCGGCAGCGGTGAGCGCATGGCATGACGCTGCAAGCACTGCTCGCACCACACGCGCGCGGCAGCATCTTGTCACGCCCGATTCCATGCGCGAGACATGTGTCATCACGTGTACCGAAAAGTTGACAACGTCGGCAAGTCTACCAACCTTGCAGTCTACAGTTTCGATGTTGTCTGCTCCTCAGAATGCCAGGAAATGGCAATCTCTCGAAACCAAGCAGAGCATTGCTAGGGACGTCATGAGTTGTTTGAAAAAGGCTACGGTGGCAAAAAAAGTATGGTGTCGCCAATGCTACTGGGTCCGCCACTTTGAAGAACAGCAACAAGTTGCGACAACAGCTGCAGAAAAACTCCGCGTCGGTTGCAAGGAAGCGGATTCATGTGTCAAAGTACGAAGATGTCGCCGCTTTGTATGAACGGTTTCGCGAGGTCCAGGCCCAGACTGTTTCTGTGAGTGGCTCGATATTGCAAGCCAAGGCCAGGTGCCTTGCAAACATTTTGGGGCATGATGGTTTCAACCCAATGAACGGTTGGATTTAGCGTTTCAAGGAACGGCACGAGATAAGCTCATTGCCATCGCCGATCCCGACAGCGTTCTGTGTGAAGTGGCCGCCACAGATGAAGACATCGTGGCAGCGGTGCGTGGTCACGAGCCTCTATCGATCAGAGGATGAGGCCGACGAAGTGAGTGAAAGTGCAGCAGAAGCTTCGTGCAAAGATGCGCTCGACTGTTGCAATAAATTGCGCCTCTACTGCGCTCAGAGAAACCTCAGCGAGCAAGCACTCAAGTGCTTCACTGCTTTTGAAGATGGTCATTAGCAACGCAGTTCAATCACAGTGCCGGACTAAAATAACATCGTTCTTTCATTCACTATGACGCTTTGACAAAAAGAAAATAAACTGGTTTTTTTGCCTTGATTGCAGTGTTGTGCATCTGATGCGTTGTCAGGTGCACTTTAAAAGGTACGCTGGCCATTCTGAAAATGCGAATGCATGGAATACCTACTTTTTGGTTACAGTGCAGTACCGCTTATAATGCGGATTTTCCCCGACTCCCACGGTATGCATTATAAGCGGTCTATGCTGTACTAAAACGACCCTGCCTACAGTTTTTAGTACCACAGCACAGGGGCCCACACAGTTGAAGGAAAACAGGGACCTGAGCCACACACAGTGACTACAGTGAAACAACTCCCTCTGCCCTTTTATAACTATTGACACAGGTGTCACTATTGTGATAGCTATCGTCACTTGCTTCTGGCTATCGCCATGTCCTGCAGCTGCCACATAATGTTATCTGATGAAGCGAAGACTTAGGCAGCTCAGGTATCGTTACATTTATGCCCTAACCATGCTGCCAGCACAGTTTATTTATTTACTCTCAAGTCCAAGTTAGCACAATGTATTTCGTAATAATTTTTTCTTTCCCAAATTGCACTCTGCGCCTCGGCCAAAATGTATCCCATGACAAATACAGGCAAACTTTAGTAGAAGAAGAAATAACCACAAAGCAGGAGAATCTTCTTGCTTGTTCCGTTACCTGAACAGGGGTGTAGGCAGGGGCAGCAGCAGCAACAGGTGGAGGCAGCTGAGTGGGGGATAGAAGCACCGGTGGGGTGGCAACAGCTGCTTCGTAGCTGGAGGGGGGGCACAACTTCCAAGCTGGTGCCCACAGGCTCCCTGACCTCAAGCTGCTGAACTGGCGGCAGAAGCTCCATGTCCTCTTCTGTGCTGTCCAGGGTGGGTGAAGAAACTGGGTCCGGATTTTGTGGCGTCACGTCTCCGGAGTCTGGAGACAGAGGGCGGAGGCAGAGGAATATGCATGGGATCCGTCAGGTAGGCGGTCTCAGCTGCACAACAACAGGACTGGGCGGCTTGTTGGTCACGCTGCTGATGGCTGCTGCCAGAGCCTGGTAGTCCTGCTCAGGGAGAAAGGCAAGACAGAAGCAAGTAAGCAAATAGCTAGGGATGCTGAATGAGAGTTAAGGCATTATGGCACAGGACTATGAAGTGTACTACTATGAAGATTTTAGGTACAGAATGAAGCCTGTTTCTATTCTTCGCAAACTCTGAACACGTTTTACAGCTACAGCTGTTAAGGCATGCTTCCTGGTTCTGCACTGTCGGCGTAACACGAAAAGCAAATTAACAGCAAGGGCAAGTGCTGCCTTATTTGTGCACCAGCATAAAGTAGTGCCTGCACTGTTTGCTGTGTGCCACAGTCTGAAATTATATTCACCACCACAAGCACACTGAATCTCGCATCACGCGACAGGCATGGCAACTGGCGGTCAGTTTTTTTTTTTTGAAAACCACTCCCCTCTTCTTCATTTCACAAATGTAAGGCTGATAACCATACCAACGCACCTCTCCTTTTATGCACCTCTTCTTCTAATACAGTCGAGCCCACATATAATGGCCCCACTTAAGACGAACTTTCGCTTATAACAAACGAGACCTGCGCAACCGTCAAAATATACATTGTTTCAATGGCACAAAATCACACTTAAAACGAACGTCATTAAGCCCTGCTGATCGATTACAGCGAACGGACGGCGTAAACTCAGCGCCGCGATGCGAGATAGCCTGCTTCCGACATCTTTGTGCGCCCCGCGCGCCGTATGTTTTCGGGCCAAGCCTTATCCCAAGCGAAATGTCCACCCCGTTTCGTGCCGCTCCCAAGTGAGCTACCCTTTCTCTGCCGACGCGCCTTCCAACGCTGACACACCTTCCAAAATCCCCCCCCCCCCTCCCCTCGCCCCTCCTCGCAACCAAGAGGTGGCTGCACTGACGCCCATGGACGCCCCTCATTGGTCTCTCCGCTAGCACTGTGCGTCTGTATCTTTAGCTTGATTGGCTTGATTGCCACCTGTGTACGTTACACGTCTACCCCAGCTTTTGTCACTCATGTTGCGGTGCGGACGATTCGTTGGCTTTGTTCAAATATCGGGCCCTGGTTGCAATCCGGGATGGCGGACGGGAACACCGTGCCCATTTCCATTGTGACGGCCACTGGTGAGCGGAACTGCTTCTGCAAGGCTGGCTTTGTCGTGTGTCTGATGCCGAGCCCGTCGCTTCGGAAGATGACCAACGCGGCGGCGATTGGTGGCAGCGCGTCGCCGACTCCGACATGGGGGTCATGGCATTGGTTGGAATGATTTTATTCCTGTTGATGATGATGCCGACACCGCGGAACCGTGCACGGACAAGGGCATCGTTTCTGAAGTGCGGGACGAGAGTGACGCGGAGGAATCGGATGAGGGTGAAACTTCAGAGCCAGCACCCATTAGTGCGCCTGTAGCAATGGGCTACATAGAGAGCCTCAGACTTGTCTATGACAAGGGCCTCGGCGAAGAGCACGCTTCTGCTTTAAATAAACTGGAAACCTCCTCACTGGATCTGCGCTGCAAAAAACACGTCCATCACGGACTTTTTCACAAAGAAAAAATTTACTGTTTTGACAAGCAACTGTCTTTAAAGCTGTGGTCCACTTACTACGAACTTTGAGATATAACGAACGGATGCCGCGTGACGCTCATGTTCGTTATAAGCGGGCTCAACTGTACAGCCGAGAGGTTTTAAGAGTGAAACTTTCCATTCAGACAAAGCTATTATCTTAGGCACTCACTGTAACTTCACACCAAACATAACCACCTGTATGCAAAAAATCAGGTCATTTGAAATGGCTCTTACAATCAGCTGCCCAAGAAGGAGGTGAGATGAGAGGAAAGGAGGGAGGGGTTAAAAGAGGGTACTGTAAAGCCGTAAAACAAAGCCCTTTGGCTTCACAGATCCCCATAACCATGATAGTGAGTCTTTGAATTGTGTCCCCATAATCCAAAGTAGGTGTGTGCGAATATTGAAATTTTCGAATACGAATTGAATACGAATATGAAGAAAAAATGGCTTCGAATACCGAATCGAATATCGAATATCTGTTCAGTACAAAAAAATTTCAGAAAATGATAAACAAGCAAGTATTGTTGCCCTTATTATTTTTTTTTTCAAAGTAACGTATGGTCTTTGCAACTAAAATAAACATATCTAAACTGCCTCAGTACCATATAGAAAAACATGATGTACACAGAAATGTATACTACTTGATTAGGCAGCTTAAAAGTATCCAAACTGTAATGAGGTCATGCAAAACAATATCCATAAAGTGACAAGACTGGCAACAAAAAATAACATGATGACTAATAAAGCCTCATTCATTTGGAGTTCAAGGGACCAAAAGAAAGCCTGCTTTATCCAAAGGCCCTAATTCATAGCCCCCCCCCCCCCCCCCCCCAAAAAAAAACTGCCGAAAATGCGAAGGTCAAGTAAGGCCTTATGAGGCGGCCATCGCGTCAACACCTGTAATCCCGTGCTATTTTTTGACCTAGAGACAGGGGCCTTCTGATCGTTGTCATGCTAGCTGTTACGCCCACTAAAGAGGTGCAGGGGTTACAATGAACCATGCAATCGGCAGGATTTTTAAAGGATTCGGTGCCCTATTGTGACAACTTGACGCGCCCCTTCAGGAGGTTCCGGCGAAATTCCGCAAGTAGGCTTTCCCCGCATAGCGTAGTTTACAAGCGGGGTGACGGTCACGCTCGGAAATTTATGAAGGCGACAGGACGCGTTCTTCGAATGTGGGCAGTAAATATGTAAGGTATTACTGTAGGATTAAAAAAAGCGCAATTTCGCGTTGCGATTGTTCGAAGCAGGCCATCGTAAATCTTGTTCGCAGCACGTAGGATATGTGGGAAAGCCCATTTGCGGAATTGCGCACGAGGTCAAGCCTAGCGGCGTCGGAATGCGATCGGTCCGCGTGATAAACGACGGAGAAGGAAGGCAATAAGACCTCTGTATTGTTTTCCCTGAATTTTTAACTTGCCGAGATATTGTGGTTTTGCCATGGTCGAATTTATGAGTCTGTGCAGTATACGATTGCTGGTGAGTATTCGGGAATTCTTGAATATCAATTTCTCGAATACGAATACTGATCGAATATCTATTTATTTTTATTTATACACAGTACCTACAGCGCCCTCATTGGGGCATTATTGTAGGGGGGAACAAACATTTTGTACATAATAAATTAGGCAAATGATGCGGTCTACACAGAAAATACAATAAACCCATGTACACGGAAGCAAAAACAAACAAACAAACAAAATAAAAACCATTGTAGAAAGGCAAACATACCCTAAACACACACATACACACAAAAAAAAAAGATACATTTTAAAATACAGCACTGCTTAAAACATAATACACTCGGACAAGAATTATTGCACTTATATTGACAGGTGGCTTTGCAAATCGGTCAGAAACGATGTAGGAGGAGCGGTAGCGACCCGCGAAGGAAGACAGTTCCAATCATGCACTGTTCGTGGGAAAAAACTATATTTGAATACGTTTATACGGCAATTGTATTCGCGCACCTTAAGTGGGTGGTCAGTGCGGGCGGAAATGTAGCTGGGTTCATTAATGTATTTCTCTTTTGGAATTCCAGTTTTATTATTAAGCACATTATAAAAGAAAGAGAGTCTCAAATATTTGCGCCTGTTTTCAAGTAACGGCCATCCCAACTTCTCACGCAAACCAGAAGAACTTTTTGGAAATTGTATCAAACATATTCGATTCGTATTCAAAATTTCTAATGCTTTTTTTAGATGCTCCAAATTTGCGCTGTGCCCCCAGCGGCTTCCACTCATTTTGAAAGAAAAAGAGAAAAGCAGCTTCGCAACATCAACAAAAACGCAAAATAGCGTTGCTTCTCTGCACTGCTGATGGCGGCGATGGCGATGGAGGCTATTGATTTCAGCCGTCTATAGTTGCAAGATTCCCATAGTTTTTCTGCCAATGACTGGTATATAACATAGGGGTCGACTTTTTGCCTTGGTTTTTAGGGGGAAAGAAAAAAGTTTGACCTATATTCCTGTTTTCATGGTAACTATGAGAGAGAGGAGCAACGCCTGCAACTCACAATGTTAGGAGGAAGGGAGTGGTGTTGAGGATGGTGCTCTTCAGTAGGCGGCGCCATCCCTGCTTGCTGTGGAGGCACCATTGGCCCTGGCGCCTGCACCACCATCATGTGGGGTCCCACCTCTGCTGGGGGCGGCTGCATGCCAGGGGCCACCACTGGCTGGGGCCCACCGAGCATGGCATCTGCAAAATCAAGAAGCACGAGAATAGGCAAGCGAGGAGTCATTACAAAACAATGATTCTGGAAGGGGTCAATGATCAAGTGCAGAAGTAATGGGCCATCCGACATACATTCATACTACTTCAAATCAGATTACCGACACAGATGGGATGCAGAAAGAGAACAGGCATACCCAACTATGTTCGTGACTGCGATTCACCGGCTTATTCTTGATAACCCAAAATAGAAGCAGACAAATTGGCAAGGCTGATGAGTACAGGCTGCATACTGCACCTCCTGGTGGTCCCTTTTCCTTC
Source organism: Amblyomma americanum (assembly GCF_052857255.1). NCBI lineage: Eukaryota > Metazoa > Arthropoda > Arachnida > Ixodida > Ixodidae > Amblyomma > Amblyomma americanum. Next base: position 141,057,092 of record NC_135499.1, on the reverse strand, counting down.
TTTACCTTCCTTTTAGTATTTTTGCAGGTTGTATGGTTACAGACTCATCAATAGCGAGAGAAAAAACTCACCACAGCAGCGTTGTTCTAGACAATGAGTACATATTTTTGTGTGTATGTGCAAACAGATAGCTGCTGATCGATGTGGTGTGCAGCTGCCTCCTTTGTAAACATTTATTGCAGTGTCTTCCATTCAAGCCATACACCAATTAGCCCACTGTCAGTCTTCTGCAGCTCTCCAGCAGTGTTTTGTTCCTGTTTCCTTACTGGTACTGGTCACTAATGGCGTTCCAAATTGTTTACAAGGAGGTGGCTAATGTCTGTGCTACTGTGCTAGAATGGCTAATTGGGTGCCTTGTTAAGTGTCCTCTCTTTTCGTCTCCGTCATCGCTGTGCGCTGCTCCGTAGCTACGAATCTGTGCTACTGTGAAAACAAAACTCAAAGCATAAAAAGATGGCAAAGAATTTTTAGTCAAATGATAGATTACTGCAGTTTATTGTGACTTCATCCCTGTTATCATTCATGGCTAGCTTATGTCCCCAAATGCACACTAACAACCAACCAACCAACCAACCAACCAACCAACCAACCAACCGACCAACCAACCAACCAACCAGAAAGTATGGGTCACAACCAGAAATGAATGACAGTCAACATAAAGTGGAACCCCGGTTATATGTCCCCCGGTTTTGCGATGACCCGGGTTTTACAATGAATTAACACAGTCTCGGCGAAGTCCCCATAGAAGCAATGCATTAAAAACCATGGTTATCCGATGCAATTTTACGCCTGACGCGCGTTACACGACGACTCTCTCGAAGCGCGGGACAGAACGGCGGACGAAAGAGAAGTGCCGGGGGTCTCTTTCCTCGCTCCGTCTCTCCGCATTCGGAGCACTTGACCTCACCCGACCGGTTCGGTCTGGCGGGCGCAGCTTTCTTCTCTGCCTTGTCTCATCGTTCGTTTCTCTCTCCCCCACCAGCAGCCGCCCGCGATGCCCGCTGTGCTGAAATAGCGCGTTTTCTTCTCCACAATCACTTTCTCCCTCTCTTCTCGGCGGCGTCGCCTCTTGTCGCATTGGGGAAGCGTTTCTTTCCTTCCAGTTTCCCAGCAGCAGATCGCCGACAAGGAAGCGCGGAGAGGCCTAGGTTTATCGCACGTGATCTTCGTCGTAATCCTAGCGACCAGAGTTCCGCAAGGTTTTGAGTTGTGTCGAGCAACACAACGCACGATGTCCCGAAAGTGGACAGCTCTGTCGCTCGGTGATAAGCTCAATATTATCAAGGAAGCGGAAAAGTGGCATGGAGCCACGAAAGCCAGCATTGCCAGGGACCTTAAGATACCCGAATCTTCGCTTAAGACGATCCTGGCAAACAAAGTGGTGATATTGCAGAATGCCAACAAGTTCGGGCTCAAGCGGAAAGCGGCAAAAGAAGGACAACACGAGAAGTTAGAAAAAGTTCTCATCAAGTGGCTGCATCAAGCACGGAGCTCTGCGATCAATATTGACGGCTCCATTCTAACAGAAAAAGCGGACCTTGTGGCATTGCGTCTGGGCATCGACAACTTTCAGGCATCGAACGAGTGGCTGGATCGCATTAAAAAACGAAACAGGATTGTGTACAGCTGCTCCTGCGGAGAAAGCACTTCTGTGGACGTTTGGATGGTGAACGAGTGGATGGAGTTGCTGCCGGAGATGATTGCTGCATACAAGCCCTGACGTTTTCAATGCCGATGAGAGCAATATTTTTTACTGTATGCAGCCCGAGCAAAACCTTGCGTTTAAGGATGACAGCTGTTATGGTGGCAAGCGTAGTAAAGAGCGTGTGACGGCACTATTCTGTGCTCACGAGGATGGTTCTGAGAGGCTGCCCGTGCTCGTTGTTGGAAAGTTTGCAAAGCGACGATGCTTTAAGAACATGAAGACGCTGCCGTGCAGCTACAACTTCAACAACAAGGCGTGGATGACGTCTCCGCTCTTCAGCAATTTTTTGCAGCAGTTCGATAACAAAATGGGTTCTAAGCCAAGGAAAATATTGCTTTTCGTGGACAACGTACTGTGCCACCTACCCGATACATCCAGCCTGAGGAACATAAAGGTTGTTTTTTTTTCCGCCCAACTGCACAAGCCGGCTGCAGCCGCTGAATGCCGGCATCATTAAGTGCGTGAAGCAAGGGTACCGGAAGCGGTTAGTGCAGCATCGGCTGGTGGCTATGGAGCACAGCGAGTCGGAAAAAAAGACCACTGTGCTCGACGCCATGCATTTTATTGCCAGTTCGTGGAACGCAGTGTCCCAAAGCACAATCGCTAACTTGTTCAAGCACCGTAGCCTTAAGCGAGAGACTGCCTCCTCTGCTGGGGACGCAACAACCTCGATGCCGCTCGAGGCCGATGCATGCTTCGCCAACGACGATTTCGAGCATTTAAACCTCACCACGACCTTCGCCGACTACGTGGAGGCCGATGACAACATTGCGATCTGTGGCGAGGTGTCGCTGGATGATGCCATCGAGGAGGCTTTGCCTAGTGCTGACACCACTGCAACATCGGACAAGGACAATGACGACGCCACAGATGCCGTGCCTGTGCCTACCACGTTCGTTGAGGTGCTAGGGCACATTGACGGCACCCGGAACTTCATCTGTTCACGCGACACCGCAGAGAACCTCCTTTTGGACGTTGCCCAACTCGAGCGAAAGCTCTTGGTTCATGGATCAAACAAGGTCCAAAAGAAACTGACCGACTTTTTTTAAAGTTTGCGCCGGCTGGCGGGAATCGCGGCAGTGGGCAGTGGAGTGCCATAAAGGTTCGTTTGAATAAAGCATGATTGGTACCTGTACTCCAGCATTAATTCTTATCGCATTTACTTTTTTGGTAATTTCGGTTTCCAAGCCCTGCAAAGTATGTTAATAGTTTACATTGAAATTTCTCTTATATTCTTTGCGCGAAAAAAGAAGTATTTTTATAGGCATAATTTATGTTCGGATTATACAACGGCCGCATTTTATGGCGCTTTTTCGCAGTCCCGAGAAAGTTGTATATTCGGGGTTCCACTGAATTTTGAACAGATGCATTCTGCCAATAATCGTAATATAGAAGATGAGCAGAAGTGAACCATACTAAATATTTATATTAATAGTCATTGACAAAAAGTTAACCGCATTAAACACGAGAACTTGACCATAATAAATCTCACGCAGGAAACAAAAGCAGCAACAATTAAATGAAACAAGGCTTTTTTTTTTTTTCAATAATTTAACAGAGGCTGTATATGTTCAGAATCTCGAAGCACTTGTATGAACACCTGTAGCAGAAATAGTGTTTATTCTCAGTTGATCTCCACATCGATACTGTCCAAATCCAAGGTTAGGTTTCTGGTCCAATGTGCAAGGTCAACACAGCAAATGAGTACTCACTGTGCTGCAGAAGGTATTCCTGTGGGGCAGGTGGCTGAGGGGCTGGGATAGGTGCCCCTGTCTGGGGATCGTAGTAAGCCACTGCAGGCTGAGGCGTCGGGGCCCCATATATGGCCGCAGCTGTGGCCGGGTCGTAGACATACATGGCCTGCTGTTGCTGCTGAAGTGGTGGCGCTGGTTGCCCCGAAACAATAGGAGCGCCCATTGGTGCAGCGGGACAGCCACCTGCACAGAAAAAAAAAAGGAAAGTAAAAAGTGCTCACCTTAGTACAGTACAGGCATGGCAGGACAACAATGTGAGGAGAACCTCAAATACAGACCACAGAGCTACAACATACAGGAATCCCTCGTTATAACGAAATCGCTTTATTCGAAATTTCTTCCGGTCCAAACCCAAACGCATGCATTTTAGGCCGCATTACTCGAAGTGCACGAAGAGCTTGACCCGCTTAGAGCGAAGTGGCGAGCGGGCGTCGACCCTTTTGCGCACGCAGTGACAAATTAATACCGCCGCCGAATTAGTCTCAGGAAGGCACAGAACAGGCCACAAAAGCACCAAACCTACGACCGATGACCTGCCTAGTAACGGGTGCCAATTAAGCGAGTGCCGAGTGCCCCCAGCTGTTTCCAGCGGATGTGAACGGAAGCGCGCCCGAATAAGTCGCAGTCACATCGCTGGTGTCTCCAGTGATAGAATCCAAGTGAAAATAAAATTTTCGTGACGCTTTGCGATGCCAGAAAACCGCCGTCTCTTGGATGCCGAAAACTGGCCAAAAGACCGCGGGCAGACTTGCGCTGTAGCATTCCAAGGGGTGTGCTCGGTGAGCAAAATTTTGCCGCTCTAAAGAACATTTCTGGTGCTGAAACGTGCCAAAAAGCACAAAAGAAGTGTCCCTCCGATTATGAGTCCATTCACGCTTGCGAGTCGCGAGCCAGGTGAGCTTTCAGCAAAAAACTCAGCTGGTCCCTGGCTGTCGTAGTCGTCGCTAAGCCTAACCGTTTCTCATCAGCCAAAGCAGACGAAACTCTCAAAAGTGAGCGAGCAACGTTATTCCCGACAGCTTTCGCTTTAAACGAGAAGGCGACCCGCAGGTCGCGATTGCAAGCGTGAACAACGGTGTTGTCGAGCTGCTGCCTGGTCGCAAGCGACTGCTGGTCGACGAGAGGAGCTACATTAACAAATCGGGAAGACGACTCTGGAGAAGCCGGTCTAGAAATTTGCTTGCCGCTCATCATAATCGGCCTGCATCTCAATAAAACACTGCCCCTAGCTTCGTTGCACTTTTGACGATGCAAATCAACCGATAACTTGCCGAAAACACAAAAAATCCGAGCGTCGCCAGCGGCAAGTCAGGCTGTCAGCATGGTGGGTCAACGCAACCACGGTGTTTCTTTGGCGATTTTCTCAAGCAGGGCATGCTTGATTCGCGCCATCCGACTAGACAAACAGTCTAAATGCGTGGTAGGGTCATTGAATTTTGTTCCTAGACAACTGTCAACGGCGCGGACGCGATGCTGCGCGAACACTGACACTCGTACCGTAGAATTAGCACAGTGTCGTCGACAACGCTGCGCCGAAAAACTATTTGCAAACTTCACGGCTGTACACATCGGGAAAAAATCTGCCCAGTAATCATGCAAAGCCCCCACTGCAAAACCGTTCTGTTTTCACGATCGCGATGCGTACCTACAATGAGCGGCTAATCATTTTTTGAGCACAAAAAACATAGCCTCAGACTCGAGCCACGGCATTTCCGTGACCCACGCTCCCCCCACATAAAAGCGGCCACTGCCTTCGCGATTCGAAATATCCCGAAGGTTGAATGCATGGGCGGCGACCCCGGCATCGTGCAATGCTTGGTCAGATTAGAGCAGGGTTTGCAGGCATCAGGTCAGAACTTGCAACAGCCAAAGCTCACTGCCATTTTTGCACCTGAATAAAGTTTTGCTTCACTGAATACATTGCATATTTTGACTTCCTCGCCATTGCGGTGCAATTAAAGCTCGACTGCTTTAGATTTTCTAGAGTGGTCGCTTATATCGAATTACCGCTTATAACGAATTTTTTTGCCATCCCGCTGACTCCGTTATAACGAGCGAGTACTGTAATACAGTGCAGTCCAGTTATAACAATATTTGAGAAAACAGGAAGATCCGATCGTTATAACCGATTATAGTTATACAGTCCATCCCGGATATATCGAACTTGAAGGGGGTCACGAAATAGTTCGATACATCGATAATTCGAAATATATAATATGCATGTCAAAAGCTTCTCTAACAACTCCACACATCTCAAGGCAGTTTCCCGATGTCGTGACTAACGGGAACTTACCGATCTGTGCCTCAAAGGCGCGTAAAAAAACAAAAACACAGCGCGATGACCAGAGCACTTTATTTCGGAAGAAAAAAAATCTGTGACCTTTGCTTGCTTTTTCTTCTGCACCATCAAGTTCATTAAGCTGTCCTCAGGCTTGTCGACAGTGTCCAAATGAAAAAGGCGAGCTCCTTCCATTGTGTCGCAACAGCAGCGAATGACGCTGAAAGCTGATGCAAGTTCAGCGGCAGTGCGTGGTGGTTGGTCCTCTTCGTCGGAACCTTCGCCGCTGCTCGAGTCTGCGTCCTCGTCACCCACGATGTCAGCCACAATCTCCGCATCAGCGCAATCTGCTACAGCTTGCACGCCGTCATCAGCGCTGACGAAATCGCGTGCTGTAACGCCGCCTGGGAGTGCCGAGAGCTCGCGAAATTCGCTGTCCAGGCATCCAGCGTCATCGTCTTCACTGTCAAGACATCCGTCGTCTGCAGCTACCTCAAAGCCTGCTTTGCGGAAGCAGTTCACAATTGTGCTTTTTTTTCACGTCGTTCCAAGCACCAGCCAGCTTTTTGAATGGCTCCGAGGAGGTCCACCTTGAGTTCGATTCCTAATCGAAGGTTGATTAGGAGCCTCTGCACCAGTCGTCGTCTCTACCCAACCTTAAACGCTTCCACAATGCCTTGGTCGAGAGGCTGAAGTTTTGCCGTTGTGTTTGGCGGCAGAAACTTGAGAGGGTGATCTGCTTTAATGGGCAGACGACATGATGGGCCGAACAACTGACAAGAAGAAGACAAACTTTGCGGCCAGACTTCTTTAGTTCGGCATCCCACACCTGTAGTCACTCAACGAAAAAATTGGGTGGTTTTTTATGTCAAATAGCAAGTGAAGTTAATAATATTGCTCAATATAGCGAGCTTGGTAGCATGTACTTCATCATTCTCATGCAGAGAGATTTTGCCAGCAGTAATAGCATTAATTTCAATTCTGAATTTCTAGCATGCTGTGCATCTTCGAGACAAAGCAATTCCATAACTGCTCACAGATTTGCTTTACCGAATCCTGGTATCTTTATTTTACAACTTCCAACCACTCTGACACTTCGTAAGAAAATTTTGTGCATGCCTGCACAAAATTAAACCGTTGGTGTTTTAAGATGAAAAATGAAAATTATGCGTCCTCAGGACTGGATATTAAGCAGAAATAAACTTGTTTCGAGTAGAAATAACAACTGGAACCTGAAAGGATCAACAGAAGACCGGAGAAAAACAGGGGCGCCTGCCTGGCAATAAATGCACCGTTAGAGGCATGGAAAGTACGTGGGGCCAATTGCTCTTCGTTCTCCAGCAGCCGCATGCCTTCAGTATGTTACCTGCTCTAACTCACCCTGCACAGGCACCATTCCAGGTGGGCCCAGAAAGCCCTGCGGAGGCGGTGCAGGCACCACAATGCTCTGCTGCACAGGAGCCGGAGGCACCATGAACTGCCGCCGCAGGGCCTCCTCCTGGTCTCTCTGCTGCACTTCGAGCGCAAACAGCTGTCGACGCTCTTCTTTGGTCAGCCTGGGCGGAGTGGGCAGCAGTGTTCTGCAAAGGGCAATGCCGTCCCTGTTAGAAACAACTTACAAAGGCCCACTGCGACGCAACTGGTAAGCACCCTTTTCCAGACTTCGCCCACAACAAGGCATCGATTAGATTGGGGCCAACAGATGTTGACCAAGCTTCTGACCCATGTTTCAGCACCGAGAAAAAATGTCCCAACACTTGAGCAGCCACAAGTGTATACATGAAACAGAAAAAGCACAGAAGGCATGCAGTGAAGTGAAATCATATCAACCTTTATTATAATCAGCTCTTACTGCACATGTACCAATGCAAGCAAACTTCTGTTTTCTGTGCTTTTGTAGTGCAACTGAGGTAAAAGATGGCATGATACATTTTAACACTGCTATGGCAGCATGTTGTGAGCCCCACCCTGGCATCAGCAAGCAACCGCAGTCAAATGCCACCTGCGTGCCGCTGCAAGTCAGGCAATGAAGGCAGCTTATAGCACTTTGTCCAAGTTACTGGCACTGTTTCAAAAGCTCTTTCGTGTTCCAAAAAGCAGGAGAAAATGCATGCAGATGCCAGCAGCTTATTGCCACAAGAGCAACTCACTTTCTAGGCTTGGAGTCACTGCCAGAGCGCCGGTGGTCCGATGATCGATGGTAGGATTTCCTGTCGTCTCTCCGCTCAGGTGAAGCAGAATACCGCCTTCTATCAGATGACCGTTCATAGTCTGCAGAAAGCATCAGCAATGGATGAGCTGAGGCAATGATATTTGCAGCATTCCACTGCAGCGTTAAATTCAGCGAGGCGTAAAAGGTCCACCCTACTGTGTGTACAACTGATGTCCAAGGCCGGTTTTATCCACTGCGTAGTGATAATCTGCTGATGGCTTAGGTACCACATGTACTGTGCACCGTGGGGAAAAAAAATTTAGTATTGGAACCTCCATAAAAACTAATTGCTTGAAATGCTTGCAGTATGTATAAGAGGATACCCACTCGTACAACACGACCAGGCAACTGGGTCACGAGGTATCGTTGTAACACATTTGTCCCTGATCACATCTGTCCTCTAAACTTTTGCAGCTAAATGTATGCGCGATGCCACCGCAGCTATGGCAGAGCAGCACTCAACAGCCCATCGAGCCCAATCTACACACACCACTAAACACCAATCTGACAGGAAGTTCAAGCTCCACGCATGGGAAGGCAGATAGCAAGTTGGGTCTTTCAAAACAATGATCAGTGCTACCACTGACCTCAAAGAAATCTGCTGGCTGTAAAGCACACTCACATGAACAATTACATGTGCAGAACCTGAAATCCTTACCCCTGTCCCTGCGATCTCGGCTGCTGGATGATGGAGGGCTGCGCCGTCGAGATCCAGAGTCCCTGCTACTACTGAAAGACGATTCTCGGCTCTTCTGCTGACGATTGCGCTCTCGTTCTCGCCTGTCTGCCTCACGCTCGTCTTCACGACGTTTCTGCTGCTCCAAGCGAGGAATCCGGAAGACTTCCTGCACACAACGTAAAGCTGGCACAGTCAGAAGAGCTGTCTTGGGAAAAAGAAAAAGAAAACACCCATGATGAAGAGCTGCATTGCTTGAAGTACTTGACAAGCTCCAGTGCTTGAATTTCTTCACACAGACTATGTCAGCTACATTAACAAATGCCACCTTAAATCATGATTTAAATACTATAGTCAAGCAGAATCTTCCGACCCTTCCGTTTGCTACACAGAGATGACAACAGGACAACTAGGTGCTAATCAGAGGATAATATTAGCTGTCGAATATATGCTTGCTTCCCCTTCGAGAGCAAGTGCATTTTTAAAATCATTTCCTGCAAGAAAATGGCATTTGATCAAGGATTAAGTCATGTTAAATGAGGTTTGTATCTAATTGAATTTAGCTAAGTATAGCGACTCAGATTAAAAATGTTGCTTCACGGCAATAGGAAATGGCTTGTCACAGCTACGCAGTCTACATTACTACAGCTTTCTAAAATTTCTTGAGGTGCTTTTCACAGTGAAGACTTTTCTGTCTTTACAGTCAACAGGGGCCCGCATGCATGCATGACATCATGTAGTTATTCACCAACCTTCAGTGAGCTCCAAGAGTCCAAGAGTGTGGATGCGAGATCAGACAGGTCCTTGGCCATTTTACCACCGCTCTCGTCCTTGGGGCCATCGCTGGGCGTCGAGTCCCCGTTCTCAACCAGGTTTGTAGAGTCCGGAGAACAAACCACAGACCCAGTCAATGAGCGCTGACCAGGCGCCGACGCTGGTGTTTGACTACTGAACAAAAATAAACAAAAATAAAGGAAAATACTTATGCATGACTAAGGAGCTGTGTCAAACAGCATGTTTCCTGTGCTTTTAAGATCATAAACATGCTGGCTTGGCTTCAGAGAAATGACAGACAATTAAATGAACAACATAAATAGATACAAATGTACATTTTATGCCACAGGGAATACTTAATTCCAGATTGCTTGAAGACCACAAAAAGCTTGTTTATTAGCAAGGAGCAAGTGCTTGCAAAATGTAGTTGCACAGTTGGTTTTTGAAAGTACCACAGATTTATTAAGGAATGGTCCTTCAGTATACTTATATTAATGCAATACACCTTGCACTAATATCGAATGCACTTCAATTGAGTCATATCAATTCTCAGCAGGTAAAAAAAAAAACTGCAAATTTGTTGGGAAGGAAGAATCGGCAACTTACTCTTCCCTGTCACACCCAGCAAATGTGCAGCTCACTCAGCAAGCAAGAGATGCGCGAGGTTATTGGTGAATTGCACTGATTGATCTAAACAATTAGGTGACTGCTCACTCAGGTACCTTGAACTTTAATCCCCCTGTGGACACCAAACTGCACTTTGCCAGACTGCTAATGAAGTATCTGCTCATAGGCTACACTTTACGAACACACAGTACTAATCATGACTCGGCTACCAGCTACTGTGACTCGCGATATGGTATCACAAATTACACCATCAAAATGCCTGGCAACATGCATGCTATGCCACAGATTGCTAACCGAGCGTTTCCATTCATATCGTGCCATTACTACCAACTCACTTTTCTTCTAGCAATGTCCATAATTTTCTTTCCCTCTTTAAATGCACAGTACTGCGTACCACACGACAGATAAGCATCAGCTATTCCAGATGCATGATGGCACCAATGGGCTAATGGCTCAACCATCAACACTCCAGTTTTGGAACTGAGAGAAAAGAAGGTTTAATTTCAAGCTCAGCTGGCAGTAAACAGTTTTGTTTGCAGTGTTAGCTCATGACTGGTGACAAACCATACTTTGGCACTGCAAGAAATGACAGATTCCACAAGCCTTTAAATGTGTTAACTACAAACAGATAACTGGATGCCTATCGCTGAGCCCTTGCTCTGTGAAGCCCTAGAGGAATTGAGCAGAAACTTTGCTGCCTCTGCCAATAGCCATTTTATGTGTGCTTAAAATAGCCTCAATCCTACCGATTTGACGTGTAACAGTGCTTTTCAAGTCAGTGCTTCTATCACCCCCAGAACACTGTGGGGGTGATAGAAGGAAATGCATAGTTCAAGGCGAATGCACCTATCATCTAAAGTAAAATTTTCCATACCTACGCTGCCTGTGGGCATCTACAACAAGACAAAGCTTGTCATTTCCATATGGGGAAGTGACACACACAATTTTTGAAGTTTTTGCTGAATATAAGCTTCCACGACACAGCAAGAAAGAGCAATCCATCACAAGGCAAGCTGCTCCAAAATGAACAAAAGAAACATGGCACCGCTTTAGAAAAAGCATATCTGCTGCAAAAGAGGTGACCTCTCCAGGCCCGCAAGTGGAGTCGACTGAAAGATTTAAGAAACACGCAGAAAGATACAGTGATTTCCCTACACAGACCCTAGGGGGGGGGGGGGGGGGGGGGGGGGGCATACACACCCCCTCGTTTCTCTGAAAGCACTCCCTTAATTTGCAACATTTTTTTTTACACATGACCGGAATTTTTTGTCATCTTTGTCATGAGTGTTCGGAGTCATAAAAGTTGCTAACCCTGTGACATATTGACGGCACAAATAAAAATAAAAATAGCCACCACTTCTCCTCTACCTTCAACCCCCTCCCCTCCCCTAGATAATTGGACAGCTCCCGAATTTCAATGCCCAGGGAAACCCCTGAGAAGATAATAATAATAATAATTGGTTTTGGGGGAAAGGAAATGGCGCAGTACCTGTGCGTACAGCACGTAAGGGAAGGGATGAAGGAGGGAGTGAAAGAAAAAAGAGAAATAGGTGCCCTAGTGGAGGGCTCCGGCATAATTTCGACCACCTGGGGATCTTTAACGTGCACTGACATCGCACAGCACACGGGCGCCTTAGCGTTTTTCCTCCATAAAAACGCAGCCGCCGCGGTCGGGTTCGAACCCGGGAACTCAAACTACAAAAGCGTACACTTACCCTGAGCTCTCCGAGCCATCGCTGTCAGCCTCCTCGCTGGCCATCTTGGGCTCCTTCTCCGATGAAGGTGGGGTGCCAGACTCCGCAGCCCCCACAGCGGCCGCTGCCCGACCAGAGCTGCCCTGCTCGGCCAACTGAGAGGCCCAGCGGTGCACCACCGACATCACCTTGCTGTCCTTCACCATCGTCTTGTTGGGGATGGGCAGCTGGCGCAGCACCGTCAGGATCTGCCCAAAAACCGTCACCACTCAATGGCTACAACAGTGGGTGCCGTGAAAGCCAACAGACGACAGCGTTGGTACATCTGATTATATACATTAGCACTTGAGCATTACCTCCGACTTGAGGGCAAGTTCGTTGTCTGGAATGTCTGCCATCCAACTCCACAGAAGAGAGAGGCCATGGTAGTCGAGGAACAGGCGAAGGCAGGCTGTCTCAGTTGTGTTCTGTACAAAGAGGTGTACGTTCCTCAGATGAAGCAAGCTGCAACACTGCTATTTCAACCTGCTTCACAGAATACATTGCACAGGCAAGTTAGTGGTGCGCATGTGTGCATGCTGAAATAATAATTACAGGAAGCTCTTGTCTGTTTAATTTTTCCATCGATCGTGTTCACTGCTGCGGTATACACTGCCCTAATCCCTATTCATTTATGAAGGGGACGTGGCTTTCAAATCGCGAAAATCTTGAGAAAAAAATGAATTTTAAAAAACACAAGCTTTCCTACCTATAAGGTCTTTTGAGTTACATCCCAAAAAGCTTTCCCTGAAAGCAGCCCTGAAGTGAGTTTAAAAGTATTTCTGTGACCGTAGGTAGCACAAAACTGGCTGAAACCTCCGTGAAAAGCCAGTTTTCTCAAAGGTATATTTTGATCTGCCTGCCATGCTCGCAGAACGCATAGTATGACAATGGCTTCGCAGATTTTTATGTGGTTCGTTGTATTGTGTTCCTTGGTAAAATTATTACACAGTTTGGTGGCAAACAGCGCAACGACGCGGACAGAGTGGAAGAAAATACAGGACAAGCGCTGTATTTTCTTCCACTCTGTCCGCGTCGTTGCGCTGTTTGCCACCAATATGTACCACCAACTCGCCCGTTTGGCTATTGTGTATTACACAGTGATGTCCCTAATCAGACATGATGATAATTTGTGTGTTATGCAAGCGTAAATAAAACGTTCTGTGTAGAAAAAAATCAGGCTGCAAAAAATATCTGGAGAATTTCACTGCATCAATCATTCCTTTGGGTAAAACTTAAAAGAGACTGCAGACTCCTACCGTCTCTGGTTGCCATGCCAGGCAGAAATTTCTGCAAGTTTGGTACAGCAGTGAAGCATATAACAAATTATAATGTCAAATTTAAAATTTTTCAGTGAAACTTTCCATTTAAGCATTCAGTGGACCTTCCAATCAGCATGCAAAATTTGATTGCTCTACGCAAAAAAAAAATCACCTCCGAAACCAGCGTCCCTCCTTAAAGGGACTATGCAATGAATTAAAAGTCACTTGCAAATGTTTTCAATGCTTAGAAATGATGCTAAGAAGCATCCACACAAAGTACGAGTGTTCGGAAGTGAGCACGCAATTTATTACGAATTTTTAAAAACCGTGTTTTTTAAAATTCGCGGGCTGATTGATGTTTTCGTAGTGACCGGTTTTGAAAGTAAAATCGTGAAAATAGACGTCACTAGTTCCGTGACGTCGGCAGGCCACTACACGCTGTCATTCGCTGGAGCCACGGCGGTCTTTGTGATAATATAGCTATTATGTCTTTTCTGGTGCGAACTTCAACACCAAGCCAACCAGCGGTTGGTCACTGCTGCGCGGTGGTAAACCGTAAGCTTTGAGCTTGGGCCAAGCGGCGCATCGATGCTTGCCACTCCGAGTGTCCCTGCTTGCAGTGGGGCTGCACTTCACAAGTGGCGATCGGTGCAGCGCACTGGCCAAGTTTTCGCACATGTGTCGCCTGCTTTACTCCTGTCACGAGTGTCCCACTTCGATATGCACTTCTGAAGGAAGCAAATACACCTGTCCTCCATGGCGTCGTGAGTGTAGTCGTAGGTTCTCAGTCTGGAGGTGCCATGTTCGTGTCCGTTAATTTTTTAGTCTTAAATAAACTCTCCCTTGTTTACCTGCGACCGACTGGATTTATTTTTCGTGCATGCCTTTCTCACCTAACAATCAATGCCGCGCAGTACTGGGTGGCACTCATTCTAGGTTCATAATCACAACTGTTAAAGAGTTTGCTTTACTATACAGGGATTTATATAAAAGAGTTATGACAAAAGAAGAGTGAGAACAACAAAAGGGCCAAGTTGGCGGGAGGTCTCGCATGTCGTCTCGCTAGTGCGACATGGGAGTTGGCGGACTATCGGCCAACTGCCGTCTTGCGGGAGACCTGGCGCCGACGGCGGCACTCGGCCGACTGTTTTCGCCGGCACAGTATGACACAGAGCCAGACATCACGACGACACGGTTTTGGCAGACCGAATCGGCCGACTGTTGGCTTAGCATGACGGGCCCTTAAAACTACAACAGACGGCAAGAAAATGAATCCGACGCGCACCGCAATCCAGGATGACGAGAGCACGGCCGGTCTCGAGGGGAGCGCACGTGCCCCCCTTGGGACCGGCTGTGGGCGATAGTGATCGGACCAACGCTACTGCTGGGATGCAACAACCGAAGTCTCAAACCGAACGTCAGCAGATGACGTATTCATGGGCGGGGCCCAGTCCCAGAGCTGTTTTCTTTATTTTTCTGGTGCCCCGCGTGTACGAGTTGAGGAGGAGAGGAGAAGTGTAATTTTTAATCGTCTATATCTTCGTTGTTATTGATGCTAGCTCAAATATTCTTGCACTGGGGGTGATGAATGATCCAATGCCAATCTCTCATCTGCTTTATGTAATCTCAATTAATTTCTTGCATAGCCCCTTAAAAGGGAAGACCCTGGTCTTCTATCAAATTTTGTTAATTTTCCTGCCTAATGTATTTTGGCATCCTAAAAACCAATATGCAATTGATTTTTCCCTATTCCTCACAGATTTCAAGATTTTAATTATTATACGACTAACTAACTAATTACTGTGTCCAAGCTTTTTTGCAATTTCGATATCAAAGACTGGCAAAAATTTGATGTTTATGTGTTGTGCGGTAACCATAGAGTGCAACCATACAATCATCTTAATTTTAACAGCACCAGAGTAATGTTATAGCCTTTGATAACATGCTTAAAAATAGACCCAAATTTTTCCTCAAAGTGCTGAATTAATGTAATTTCTAAAACTAAACCTTGTGGTTTTCTTTAACATTGTTGCATATGAGAATATATAAGCTTTCATAGGCACAAAAATTATTCAAATCTGGTCACCACGTCACGATACTGTGGGCAACAGTACATGCCATGGTCAAAAAAGAAAGCACTGCTGAGAAAGTGAGGAAAGAAGTCTCAAAACACGGTTGCAATTTATTTCTCGGAAATTAAGGCATAAAATCAAGATGATCTGGCACTGTAACCCTCCAGGCACATAATCGTTATCGTTTTCCTTCACACAAGTCATAAGCAATTTATACTTTTTTACATCATTTTCGAAGAAAAAGTTTGAAACAGGAAAGGGCATTTAAGAGCTCAGAAATAAGTGCTAAATGCACCGGCTGCTTCTACGCCCCACACATGTTGATGGTGGGGTAAGCAAAAAATGTACACACCCTGATGATGTTGAGGAGTCGTCGCCGAGTGTCGATGTCCTCTCCTCGAACCATGAGCCGGGCAAGAAGGAGCGTATGCTCTCGATTCTTCAATCCACCACTTAATTTTTCAATCTCTTCTTCCATCTGATAATGGAAAAAAAAAAGGAAGAAAAAAGCATTTAGAGAAGACTTTCCCGAAGGAAGAGCAAAAGGCAAAGGCATAAACAACAAAAGTAACAGCTTGGCTTTTTTTTTTTTTTTGCACGAGAAGAGAACATTTCCACCTATTGTTGCTGCCATCCTTAATGCAAAAGGTTGGTCTTTAAGCCATAACTTCACCTAATAATTTGCCTGACAGCTGAATTGAACAGTCAGATACCTTTGGAAGAAAAGTTACAATTAAGAACTAACACAATAATATCTGTACACACTAAAAAGCAGAGCTAGTTCGCTAGTTTAAACCAGAGCCTCCAGCAGGGATCTAGCATTTATAATGAATCGCATTTGCTCAAATACAACGCTGTCATGAATACAACATGAAGGGGCAGTTGCATACCGAAAATAAAAGAAAAAGGCACTTAGATTACAACAAGAGCTCAAACTGTTCAAGGCAATGATACCTGTGGCCTCAACAAAATGGAGATGATAGCAAAAGCGTGGAAGCAACAAGCACCCGTGATTTGATAACTCAGTGGGCAGCCATCGTCGCGGCTAAGCTCCTCCTTACTGACCTGCAGTGGCTCAGTGGTTACAGCGTTCCGATTCTGAGCATGATGAAGCAGGATCAGATCACAGTCGTGACTGCTGCATTCCGATGGAGATGAAATGCGCTATGCGCCTCTGTGTTGAGCAATGTCAGTGCATGTCAGAGAACCCTGGGTGGGTTCGAAGCTAATCTGGAGCCCTCTATTACAGTGGCCCTTTCTCTATCTATTCCTCCTTTTGCTCTGCCCCGCCACGCTGCGGTGGCTCAGTGGTTAGGGCGCTGGGCTACTGATCCGGAGTTCCTGGGTTCAAACCCGACCGGGGCGGCTGCGTTTCGATGGAGGCGATATGCTAAAGCGCTGGTGTGCTGTGCAATGTCAGTGCATGTTAAAGATCCCCAGGTGGTCGAAAATTATTCCAGAACCCTCCACTACAGCACCTCTTTCTTCCTTTCTTCTTTCACTCCCTCCTTTATCCCTTCCCTTACAGTTCAGGTGTCTGCTGTACCATTTCCTTTCCCCAAAAACCAATTTTTGCTCCCTCCTTTATCCCTTCCCTTACAGCAGGTTGAGGTGTCATTGACAGTGAGACAACTAGTGCACATTTTCTTTCCTCATAACCAATTCTTAGCTTTATTAGCAATTATTAATGCGTATGATCTGACACTGCCTTCCGAGCTGTCACTGATATTTCAGAGGAAACAGTTCAGAAACGCCCATGGCCAAACAAGGTGCGGCACGCAGCCTCCCATGTAGTGGCAGCCGCCATTGATGCCATCTCTGCTGGACGGCTGCTATGTTACATTTTGCTCTGCCAAACCCAGTGGCTGTTTGCCTTTTTTTCCCCTTCCCAACTCCATGCATTTCCCATCTTCCTTTTCTCAGTGGCCCTTTTTTTCCACGTTCATAGCAACCCTTCTTTTGCATGCATACAGTGTGCTTTGACGCTGCAAAAGTCAATGAAAAGTTTGGTTTTATGAACTTTAATGCCCCAAAACGACTCAGGCTATAAGGGACGCCATTGCGGAAGGCTCTAGATAATTTGGACCACCTGGGGTTCTTTTAATATGCACTGATATCATACAGTACATGGGCCTCTAGCATTTTGCCTCCGTCGAAATGAGAATGGCGTAGCCGGGATTCAACCCGCATCTTTCAGGTCAGCAGCCGAGTACCACAACCACTGAGCCACCGCGGCAGCTCAATGAAAAGTTGACTTCTCACAGCTGATAAGCCTTGTGATAGAGGCAGCCACAGCTACCTTGAAAAGCAGTGAAAAAAAAGAAAAGCTTCCCGGTTCCAAAAATAGATAATTCAAAGCGCCTTCTGAACCAGATGATTTCAGGGAAATAAAAAAAAAGTGCTATGTTCATTTAAATGTGGTACAAGCAAGATGATCTTTGAAGCCAATTCTGCAAATACCCATCACAATTTGATGATGCTGCCAGCGCACACCAGCTCATCACAAAAATAAAAAAAAGCGGGAGGGCGAGGCTACCGTATTCTAATTAAACTTATGCTGTATGTTTCTCTCATTCCTTATAACTTCCACCAAGTTTGGCAGCCATGCAACAATTTTTTCTGGCAAAAATCTTTTTAAAGTTTGTAGTTTCTGTGCCCTCAGCTCAGGTAATTTTTACCGACAACACTGCATTTTCAACACCACAAATATTCCCCACACGTTAATACATGCTTTCTGATTCACTAATAAAATGTTGAGGCTTGTCATAGGCCATCTCGAGTATTTTATAAAGGGGCTTCCACCATTCAACGTGTATACGATCGCTTTTCTAGTAATGTTTGTGATGTTATCGCTGTGTTACGCAAAGCATTGACTCTGGCCACAGAGTGTCAGTTTCGGCTGCTGTTTTCACCATTTTAAAATGGATCCACTCGGTATATTGAAAAACAGTTTGTTATGGCAGAGGAAAGACTCAGGAATGCAATGCGACTATCAACTCAAATTGTTCAAAAAACCCCAAAGCTACCCTTAAATAGGCTCTGAAAGGGGCTCTTAATGAAGATGCAGCATGCCTAGGATGTTAAAGGATGCCACTTCACAAACATCCTCCAGCAAGAACTTTATGAATGCATTTGTTAGAAGCTGGGTTCTCTGTAGTCAAAATTTGAATTTCAGTGTCTGCGCTTTTCCCTTTCCTCTTGCCACTGTTCATACACTGAAACTCTTCCGCCGGCCCCATCCACTTGGCCCTACCGCTGGCTAGTGAAGCTTGCAAGAATTCCCGGTGTCAGCTGGTGACAGCTGGAGTGATATAGCCGAATTATACGAAGTTAAAATTAAGGACAGCCTTCCCAATAGAGTTTATTTTTAAGAAACCTATGAGCTCGAATAAAGGAAAGTTAGAGAATTAATGGGACACCAGGGGTAAACTGAAGTTGCCCTGTTTTGATAGCTTACCGCTTTCCTTTCACATAGAGGTTACTTTCACTGAAAACAGAGCTTTTATAAGCTGTTTGCACAAACAAACTACAACGACGTCAAGACCTTTTTCTCGCCGATCCCCAAGGCTAGGCTGCACAGCCATTTGCTTCCAAACAATGATCATGGAGTCCTTTTTGGTTTCAACATCATGAGTTTGAATTCAGTTGAGAATTCAGTTGAATTCAGTTGAGAATTCAGTTGAGTTTGAATTCAGTTGAGTTCTAGACTCAATTTCCTCACCAATGAATACTTCTTTTGCTGCTGAAAAAACAACATAATAGCTGGAAAGAATCATAAAAAAAAAACTACCGCATATACTCGTGTAAGGGCCACACTTTTTTCCTGCAGTTTTGACAGGGTGCGGCCCTTACACGGGACCGGCATTTTTCAGTAAAATTTTTCCGACTACACAGGAGCTCTGATTATGCGCCCTTTTTTATGACGAACTAGCACAGTCCTGGCGAATCCTTCAAATGCATAATGGATTGAAAGTATGGATGATAGGACTCGCACTCGATGACCGGCACGAATCAACCGCTAAATGTAAAATAGGATGCTGAATCACTTTACTGGCAAACGTAACATGACTGTAAGTTAAGATCAAGATCTCCAAAGATCTGGCGCTCAATTAACCGACAATTCAGAGCGGCGTGCCATTAGTGGCGACCTGCGGGCGCCAATGTGAGGTGGCATTTGCCTGGTATGCTTTTCCACGCTGTTTACTGCCGAAGGTTTCATGAAAATAAGTTACACACTCATTTTTATGTGAGATTATTTTGCGATAGTAAGCCAGCAACAAGATTGGACAGTCTATATAAACCGCGACTAGATTCAAAGTTCTTCCACTGCAGCTTTGCTGCAAAGCACACTAGGCCTAGCTACACCGCGTGCTATTCGGTGCCTGAGCCTGGCGGGCGGTGCATCGCCGCAAAGACAAGTTCCACTAGTATGGGTGCACCCCATTCTAGTTTTTTTTTGCGCAGCGTAATGTTTTGTCCTTTCTGGTGCGAACGCCGAGCGTACAAGACGAGTTAGTAGTGCTGCGGCACCGCATGTTTGTGGTTCCAGGAAGAGTCCGGCACGCAGGACAACTCATGCATGGTTACGCAGGCAGTTTGTGTACCAGTTCCCAGCGCAAGGTACCACGTGGCCAAAATTATACATACAGAAAGCAATTTTGTTTTGCCGACTTTTTTCAAGAATTGCTGGCTGCCAAGCTGGGGATGCGATCCTTATATGAGTATTTATGGTATTTAATAACAAAAATTAGATGACGCTGTGAAGGTGCGGAAACTCAAATGGTTGCTACGCTATGCTAAGGCTGTCTAATAACTGTGCAGTGGCTGAGACTACATTAGCTTTTATCTCATCACTTTTGCCAGTATGCCATCACTACTGTGCACCTTGAACGTTAGGTTTTCACTAATCCATCAATTGCACGAAAAAAATCTCTTTCCTTAATATTCAGTGCAGTGCACATTAAAGATCCCCAGGTGGTCGAAATTATTCCAGAGCCCTCCACTACGGCACCTCTTTCTTCCTTTCTTCTTTCACTCCCTCCTTTATCCCTTCCCTTAAGGCACCCTTCAGGTGTCCAACGATATATGAGACAGATACTGCGCCATTTTTGTTCCCCAAAAACCAATTATTATTATTATTATTAATATTCAGTTGCCCGCCCCATAAAACACCAGCCCTACAGCTTTGTGCCTTTAATGAAAATTGTGAGCATTAGAAATTCTAAGGATAATACTAATATTAAAGGTCAACAATTTTTTCATCCACTTACTGCTAACACAAAAGAAAAAACTAAAATTACACCAGCCTCAGCCACCTAATCCTTTGAAATTTCCTAACCTTATTACTATTTGAAAATCTGCCACTCCCTCCAAAATTTTGCTTCCCTTGGTATGCACTCCATCACCCCAACAGATTTGTATCTTCCCCCCACATTACATGTAACACCCTCTGTTAAAAAAAAAAGAAAAATTAACTAACTCCTTAAAAAAAGGCATTACTAAAATTGTAAATTGAAGAGTTTAATGTTTCAAACTGACATATGGGCCATGAGGAACGATGTAGTGGAAGGCTCTGGATTAATACAGGCCACGTGGGGCTTTTTAACATGCACAGACATCACACAGGCTCCTTTCGCAATTAGCCTCCATTGAAAATGCAACCAGCGCATTACATTTGTCTGCTAAGACTACCAGACTTGTAATAAAAAATGTGCTCAGATTGCAGATATAGTATACCATGCTGTTAACCTGAATTTTAAGTAGGCCATTTTAAGGTATGACGACACACTTGAGACGTCAATTTTCTTTAAAAACAATTCTTCCCATTTTGATTAGTTTTATAACTGCAAATATTCTTCTACCTTTTATAAAAAGAATTATGATTCTATCTAGTGCCATTGAAAAGTTAGTCCAAATGGTTACCTGCACCGTGCTAAATAAAAAAAAAAACAGGAAAAGGTGAACTGCTACATCCACAAAAAAGTTCAAGGAGAACCTTCCTAGAGGTGAGCAACATTTCAACACTCTAGGACCTTGCTTTCTTGTGTATACAGAAACATGGTTCCACTCTGAAAATTTTCTCTTGAAACTTCGCCCGCTCATTTATTACACATCAAGGCACGCAATGAAATAGAATTTTTGAAATCCACTGATTTTTCATGTTGTGAACTGTTATCTGAATATCTACACTTTTGGAAAGCCAATTTTAGTGTATGTTTTTAGTTTTTGCGATAATTGCCAGCAAACTCATTACAGACCCATTGTTCTTGCTTACAGCGCAGCTAATGGGTAGACCTAGAGAGCATTCGTTTGCATGCGGGTCATCACTGTTGGCGTGAGAGACAAATTTAGCACTTTTCAAAGGAAGAAGTTACTATTAAAAAATTCCAAAATATTTTGTCGAAACTTTATACTCCCTGATGATACGATGATATTAACATGGTAATGTGCCTAACAATTAACAGTAAAATAATTTTATTCCATCAAATAAGTATTTTTCCTTCAAGAGCAGTGCCATACCTTAAGCAGAGAATTTTAAGTATCAAGTTCTAAGTAGCCAGAGTTGAGCTCGCGTGTGAGTGACTTGAGGAATTTTTTTTCTTTTTTGGAATGGGTAGCACCGGGTCCAACCCTGATCAATAACCAGGAGACATAACACACCCCAGACATAAAAGGTGCTGTCAGTAACTGAGTTGTTTTACCAGCGTATGCAACCTGAATATGATAAGAAAGAAGGAATCTAGGAAGTGCAGTGAATGTGTAAAGTATCGCTAAATAAAACAATGCAAAATACAGCCAATGTATTCTTAATCAAAAAGGAAACTAATAGGAAGGAGTACTTCCATATTAACGCAGTACTGGACATATTTGTTGAAGCTAAATTTCCATATTTAATCTGTATCCTTTGCATTCACTGCACCCGCATATGTAATCCTCATTTTATTGACTGTCGTTACAATGGCAAGCAGTGGCAGAAATAAATGCCGGGCACAGTAATGTACAATAAAATAGATGCACCAACACAACTGTAAGCCCCACCACTCTGCAGCTGCACTGTGGTCAAATGTGCAGGCCATTGCCTGCAGGCTACGGTTGTAGTTGATCACAATGCAGCAATCTAGTGCTTTTTCAAATGGTCATAGTGGCAACTGGCAATATAATTTCAGTCAAAAAGAGCAAAACCATTTGGCATTTCACAGCATGTTGGAAAGTGATTGGCCGGCTGGTCTCTCCTGGAGGTATTTCAAATGTTGTCTGACTGTTTGCGTTGTGCCACAAAGGAGGAGGACGACGAGGAGAAAACCTGGAAGGTAGTGTTGCGCAGGTGTGTTCCACGGGTGGAGTTTTCTCACAGTGGGCAGCAGCCCATGTCATGCATCCGCTCTGAGTTGCTTCATGTCGGCTGGGTTTCCCTGCAGCCATTGATGAAAAAGTGTGCCGGTGTCTAGGGCGCATCTGGCTCCCGAAACGTGCGGACGTGTGTATGTGTGTCATGGCTCAAGAGGTAATGGAGCGAGTCTTCTATTTACCTCGGCCGAGAGTGCCAATAGCGAAGCTCAAGAGGTCACATATCCATTCGTGATGGCCCGGGCAGTTTATTGGCCAGACAGCCGGACGCTGCAAGAGAAGCGCCGAGTTAGGGCGGGCCCTTGGGACATGGCTTCTGCTGTCTCGGCTAACCTCAATGATATCGGACAACAAGATGCTTGCCAAAGAGTTCGCAACGCTAGTCTACCATGATCTGCAGTGCACAGACAACGACCGAAATGGTACGAGCATTGTGTGCACCCCTGGCGCGACTTCTCAAAACGCCTTTGTTAAACTAGCTGCTGCAAAGCATTGTAGGCATCTTTACTCCAGAGGATGTGTGCAGTGTGCACATTCATATTAAGCCGCTCCGCAGCGGTATCTTAGCTTAAAAACAAGACGCTAGGTAAAACCAGTCTGATGAGTGTGTAGCCGGCCTATGATAACGGCTGCCATTATAATGGCTTGCCGCTATCATTTTAATGTAGGTGTCTCCATCTACTATGGTCACATTAAATGGACTTGTACAGACAGCAATGACAAACCAGCAAGCACTTCCAACATGCTATTAAAAGCAACTGAGCAAACTGGAAGAGTAGACGACTAATGGCTATGCTTACTACATGAAGCAACTAAGGAAAGCTCCCGTTAAAAGCCACAACATGACCAAGTGAGAAAACAAAAGGATGCCATTCATCACCCAGCCTTTTTTAGAAATGACAAAGATTTGTCAGTTGAAGCATAGAAAACAGCGAGTACAGTTCATTGCATAATCCAACCAGGACCACATACTCCAAGAGTTCACAAGCTTTCTGTGCATGTAAGCACTCATTTGATCCCTTAAGTTAATGGATTGCAGGATTGTTTAAATTCAGAACGTAATGTTATTAAGAATGAATTTTAACCTCCGTTCTCCCTCCCCGAACCAGACAGAAAAGCAACTACCACACAGAAATCATAACAGAACATTTTTAAACATGCTGCAATTTTCTTTTTTTGTTCGCAAAGTGGTTTGTTAAACTGCTACGAGCATGGCACTACATATAATCACACGCTACGTTAAACAGCACACAAAAAAAAGGTTATGGTCCAAATGGCACGTTAACTCTGTATTTGTGAAAACAGCACGCACGAGCATTTGTCCTGTGTGCTTTGCTTGTCCTTGCTTTTTTGTGTTAAGCCTCCCTCTAAAATCATGCCTTATCAACTAGCCCAAACTTCCGCTTCGCTCTACTTCCATTGGCTCTTTCAGCACCAGCTCTCACACTTGTACATGGCGCTACAAAGTACACGCATCTGGTAATGTTAACATCAGAAAGAAAGAAAGAAGACTTTATTTCCACCATGTGCAGTACACAGATGGAGGACGACGGAAAAAAAGCCGTCAATAGGCGGCTTGACGAGTCCGTCGCCCCACTTTTTCAAACAGCTGCTCTGCACATGCATGCTTCTCCTCCTTTACTTTCTTCAGGGCTCCAAAGGTTGAAAACAAACCGCCAGCTTCTACTGCGCATGTGCAGTTCATGCTAACAACAGGCGCAAGCGACTGATGGAGGGGGGTGCCCTTTCGCAGATGCAGCTGACACCTCATGGAACCGGAATACGCCTACTACGAAGTTTTCTGGGTAGCGGACAAATTTTCATGCACTCCCCAGAGGAAAGCCACATCTTGTGAAAAAGGCGGATTGGTAGGGCTGAAGATCACAAAAATTCTGGTTTCAGGAGGCGGCAACTGCAATGCAGTCAGTTTACCAAGCGCAAAACCGCTATACGTCCGAGTAACACATCTAAATGTCACAAAAGTGTGGGAATGTGGCCATGACTGTGCACCTACTGGTTAACAACCAGCTGCTTGCAGTTGAATTAGGTTAAGAAATGGACACTAATATTGCTTAGCAGATAAGCTGTCACCTCAGGATTTTCGATGCTGCAATGCATAATCAGCAATCGTAAAACATATTACTGGCAGGAACAAAACAAAATTTTTACATCGCTACTACTTTGACAAATACAAGCTCCTACACTGTCCTCCGACAGCTAAGTGCACTACAAATATCTGTATTTGCATGCATAAAACTTATTATGATACATTAGATGGGGTTTCTCATCTTGAATCTGCACATGGGCAATGAGGTATGTCGTTAATGGAGGGCTCTGGATAAATTGGGACCCCCTGGGATTGCTTGACATGCTTTGACATTGTACAGCACATGAGCGTTTTTGCATTCCACCTTCATCAAAATGTGGCCACTGCAGCTGGAATCTGATCCCGCAACCTTGGGCACAGCAGCCCAACGCCACGCAGCCATGGCAAAAGGCAAGAACTTATCATGATAAGCACTGATGATCCCATATTACCATGGCAACTACATAAAAACAGCGGCAAGTAAGGCACTTGAAGTGCAAAGCTCCTCACACAAATTAAGCTTAGAGATTTTCGAAAATGGCAAGCATTCCACCTTCAGTGGGACTGCAATAAACAACTAAAGCACTGCTATGAGCATTTAGATGCATCTTGATATAAGCTGTAATACAAGACCAGACTTCATGCATCTTAAAATTGTACAGACACCATATTTTGGTTGTGTGTTCTTTATAATGATGCGCAAGGCATTACTAGGCATAAAACACCACATGGAATTCATCTAAGCCCAGTAAACAATTTAGAATTGAATTTGTTTTCTCATGTTGTTTTGGTTTCAGTTTTAACAGCCAAATGATTTCTGTGGTATCAAAGTTCACTTCAGTTCATGTGAGGTGAAAAAGAACAGTGATATTATAGCTGCTGATTCATTCGTTGTCATACAACCTTTTGTAGCAGACTGGCATAAGAGTTGCAGTGAATTCACATGATGAAGGAAAGATTATACTGCATTTTTTTCGATGCCTCAAGTGGCCTGAAATTGGCTTTGATGCCTTGGCCATTGTTTGACTGTTGAAATGAAATCCAAAACAACACGAGAAATTCAACTACAAATTATTTACCAGGAATGGGAGAATCCTATGTGGTTGTCTAAGTATGCTAATACATTACGCATCATACCAAAGAAGAAAGCTTGAGGCGCATACTCCTTTCAACTGAAGAAAAAATAGTGCAGAGGCAGACATAAGCAAGGCACGTGATGTGCAACAATCCATGGACATTCATGCAATTTTGGACAGTTGTTGTCAAGCAGCCAAGCATAAATGCAGGGCTCTGATCTGATCTGGCAGGTTGCCACATCACAAAGACTGTGCCACCTTCGTTTGGGGCCTTAGCAAATGCTTATATCACTGCTGCTCCAAGCACAAACAATGAAAGGATATTTTTTTTACTAGCATGGTCACTCTAGAGTTGTCCTATAAGAGAGAGCAGAAGACTTTTGAATAAAAAGATGCGAATGAATGTTCATATGAACGCAGTATTAAACGAATTTCAATAGAAACACGAAACTCTTCACAAGATGACCGGGATGCATTTCGTTTTGTGTTATTGTCCTCACAAATTAAACACTTCTGCTTATGGGAAACAAATTTCACGGAGTTGTAGTTTTCAATGGCAACAGCCACATACCACGTGAGCATACTTATTAGATCACAATACCCAGACATGCAAACGATGTTCCAGCTTTACATGCTAAAGCACACATATATACAAAACCGAATACCATTTTCGGCTGCAGATGCTTTGTCCCAGAATGCAGTTCTCAGAAAGGCTATAGTACTTACTAACAGTAGCATTCTAGCAATATGAAGCGACTACCATGAAAATAATGAAACTGTTACTAACAGCCACCCCAGCTCAAAAGCACAATTACTGTGGCATATCTACAAGATTTATTTCCAGCCTAAATGCAAGTGGCATAGGTTAATGCATCCTCTAGAGATGCCAAAATGCAAAGTAGCATGTCTTTCCTGGTGTAGCAGGCTTTGCAACTAGAGGCAAAGACAACACACCTCAAGCTCAAGGTACTTGTGGTAAACGGTGCACATAGCAGGAAACTACACACCTTGGAGTGCGTTTCAAGTAAAAAGCTGGTGTCAAAAATGGCGAGAGTTTCCTCCTTTGATTAATACCCCCAATTTCGAGTAGCTGATTTTGCTAAATGAGAGCATTTTGAAGCTGCAGTCTCATTATGGAAGAGAGCACCATAGCTTAAGTCTGCTTTAATCAAGAACTTTAAACAAAATCAGTGGCTTTAAAGCAAGCCTGAGAAAATTAGACACCAAGTGGCTCAGCAATGCACAGACGATGCTAAGTGAGGGACAAGCAAGAGCAGAATGTGGCAGCACACTCACCGCAAGGTCCTCCACCGTGTCCCGCTTGCGCTCCTCGGCCCTCTTGGAGGACGAGGAGCTGCTGCTCCGTTTGGGAGGCAAGCTGCGGCCAGACTTGAGCGTCATCTTTGTGTCCTCGCCGATGTAGCCCCGGCAGTTGCTAGACTCACAGTGGCAGCGCTGTGCCTCCTTGCTGGAGGGGGTCGACAAGCAACGACACGGTGAGCGCACCAAGCACACCCAACTTTGCTGAAGTCTGGCTTTGCCCATACTCCACACCCCACTTTGCATTCAACACACTGTGTGGCCGTTGGCACATTCCAACCCGAAAAGTGGTTTAGCACTGATGCAAAGTAGAGAACTCAAAGAGCGGGTTGAATCAGATGGAGCAATGACTAAACGATTGGCTACATCAACAAAGGAAGTATTTTTCACTGGATAATGTGCAAGTACTGCAATTTACAATGTCTAGTGTTTCCATATTATCATCCCACCCGTCACCGAAGCATCAAGAACTAGGAGTGACACGAGGCACAGTGGCATGCATTAGCATGCACACCACTTACACATCTTATACAGCATTGAAAGCTAAGAGTGAGGTGGAGTATGAACCAGCACACCCAAGAAGATGTCACCAAGACCACAACACTTGTGCATATCTAGCGGGAACCTCCCTTCTATTCCTACAACTTAGGCATGTAGCAGCCTTGATAAGATACTGTCAAAGCTAACAACAGCCAGTGTGGGGTTTACCAAAAACAACGCTGGGAGAAAACTTCTAGTGTTTTTCGCGTGCACGCGCTGTGGCATATTTCTGTACATTTTTCTCCCTCACATGGAAGTGTTAAAAAGTCATTAAAAAAAAACAATGAACTGATGGGCCCCAATGCAAACCCAGTCCTTCCAATGGCTGCCACAAAGCACCCACTAAAAGCTGCAGCTATTCATGGCTTCTGCAGCAGTGGCAGTGCAGCAAAACTTGTAGTACCATTCGTCTATTTGAGAAACTTGCATAGCTCTAAACTGCCAAAAAGGAACAATTTTAAGTTAGCTGATTTTTAAAAGCCTTTCACATGTAAGGACATGAAGCAGTTTTGCTAACATGCAAAACTGCTGCAGAAGCGGCGGCAATAATTTGCATCAAGGACAGACCGTTTGACCACTGACCAAAAAGCACACCCACCAAGCACACAATAAGTACATGATAATGAAAAAGCTTACGCACAACTTGAAAAAATGTGCGCCAAGGCGACAAAGATTACAGGAAAAAAAAAAGATTCACTGCCCAATTTATGTTACTCGACCAGCAGAACTCCTCCGATACCCATTCAGCATGCACTAAAAGGTCGCAATTCTGAAATCCCCATAACTCAAAACGCCAATGTGGTCTTGGCCAACACCCGAGGAAGACTATGGTGTCGGACGCTTGCTAATTTGGATGCTACAAGTCTCGTCGCACCAGTTAATTCGAATCGGTTCCCGAACCAGGTATGACCGGCATAACACATGATCAGCCAAAATGGTCCAACTCAAACCTGAACGGCCCAACTCAAATCTCAACTGCACACTGCAGCGATCCATGTGCCTCTGACGTACGTGCAACGGCAAGCGTAACAGCAAACAATCAGCCCCGTCTCAGGGAAATAGTCCGACTGCTTAGATTCAGTTTCGCTTTTCCAAGCTTCACGCCAGGCAGCGGCGACGGTGGCTATCGGCCGCGCATCAGCCATTTAACCAAGCCCAGCTGTGTGCACTTCTCGCATACCGAGTGGCGCGTCGCTGGTTTTTCCTTTCCCCCCTTCTTTTTTCTGACCGCTATGGCTCCTCTCAGCGTTTCCTTTACTTCCATCTACAGCTCTTCCTCTGCAATGAAACTGCACGCTCGTCACGTGCCAGTTGCTGTTTGTGAGGTGAAACCTCCTCACACGCGACACTACCAGTTGCAAGGGTGTCTCACCACTGCTACTGCATCACACCTTGAAGGATGCCAGGGAGACCCCAACCATTTTGGAGAAGCTGTGCTTCGACGCTTCCGACAGTGTGCACGCAAAAAAGAATTTCCAGTACTGCGAAAAACAGTCCCTGTTGAAAAATTCTCACTGCAAAAGTTGGCAACCATTTCCCAGTTTTTCACGAAATAAATTTACTGTGATGCAAGCAGTTCTTGACAATCTTTAGGGGTCATTCGATTATTTGAATTCCCAGGTAATTCAAAGTACAGGTGTGCTGATATCAAATGTTTACTCGCAAAGCAAATATAACAATAAAAACTGGGTGCAAATCGAATATTTTTGAAAAATTCCCAATGTCAGTACAGGTAGCTTAACCTATATGATAAACGCTTCCCCACAAAACACAGCTATGAAAAGAAATAGATATAACAAACAAATTTGCTTTTCACCCATCATCGGCACATTTACTATACTTTTACAGCCGACAAGACATTTAATTAGGGGGGGGGGGGGGGGTTAATCACGTAGTAGTAATAATAATAAACATTATTTTGTACACTAAATTTGTCTGCAGCAATTGCGTTCAGTACAAAAAAAAAAAGTGATACCACATTCCAACCTAATGCTTGCAAATCGGACGGTCAAGGCACTGCTTAGAAAACACAATTAGGCACCTTGCAAAACGTATGCGAGAGCAGCAACCTGAGCTGCAATGTCAGCAGGACTATCCCTACCGTGCTCCCTTGCGATGCCCGAGGACAAAAGCACCAGTGTTCACGTGAAACGCTGCCCAAACACAGTGCCCCCAACGACTTATAGCCACCTGCTTAGCCCTCGCGTACCGGTTTCTTCGGACTGCAAGTCCCATGTTGGGTCCAAACACTGTTGCGAACTGCAGGCGTGAAAACGATACCATTCCATTAGCTGCCCCAGTACTTGAGCCATGCGGTGCAATTGTGTGGGCTCGCTTAGAGCCCGATGTTTCTCTCGTGCGCTTTTTTCTTGTTCTCTGTGGCCTAAGCTATTTTCAGAGGGGGAAAAAAAAAGATAGCCAAGCAGGGCTGACGTACCCATATCTCTGGAACTGGTAGTCGAAGGTTAGCTCTTCTCCCGCTCTCAGAGGGCGTCTTGTGAAGAAACCAATCCTGAGCTCCCCATTCACTGTCCACTGTAACCCATTCATTATCACAGCAGTCATAGGGTCTGTTGCCAAATCCTTATGTATATATTCCCAACAAGCTACCAAAGTTCAAATGTAAAAGCACATGCAAAACAAAAGCGGATGAGGGCAAGGACTGACTACTCATTACATCTAATGATGCAGTAAGAACTAGCACAATAAGAAATTCCCCTAAAGTACTAAAAACAAATTAAACCAAGCCATAGCACCACCCAGAACTGACCCAACTCTAGAAAAGTTATACGTTTTAACATGGCTTCTTTTAGTGCCCCAGTTAACACTTCGCTTTAAAAAGCATGCAGATGCACACACAGTAAGAAAATAAAATTGAAAGGCTGGCCCAAGAACAGTCGTAAAGAAAACGGAAGGAATTCGGAAAACCTATCAGCCTGTGGAGCAAATAACACCTTTTGACAAACTGGTTGGTTCATGATCTTTGAAAAGCAACTGTGCACTAAAGAGACGAAGAAAAAGAAACAACAAACACGACACACAATTCACATAGTGGATCAAAGCCTCAATGGTGTCAACATAACTGTCCTAACCAAGAACTGCGCGCGTAACGGAGGAGGACAGAAACAAGAAAGAAAAAGCCATATATGGAGACCTCAAGCTGGACAAACCCACCACTAGTTTCACCAGCCGTGCTGAACACCCACAAAAACTACTACCTGCTCCCACATTAAAGGGACACTGAGGAGAACTCTATCAACTTTTTTTTGTTAGCGAAATCTGATAGTTCGGCATTTCATGGCTTCGTTGCCGCTTGTCTGGGCGCGAAAGATGCATTTATTTCAAAGAAATTTGGATTCGAAGATGAAAAAAGTTTTTCCCACCGCTCTGATTCAAACTCAGGGAACTCTTATGACGCCACGGCAACTCTTATGACGTATCAGAATGGAGTGACGTGACACGTGACGTAAAAGCAGATTCCGTGATTTCTGACGGCTAGCGGTTCGGTGGGCAACCTTCCTTTGCCAGCCTCAGAGATTCGCGACATCCATGACGTAAGGAAAACTCCTCCAAGGTGGCACCTCTTGTCCTAGGAAGTCATCACGCTTGTACTTGCGAGATTGGCCCGTGGCGGCGATACCTGTATTTTGGTTCTTGCTATTTTCTACAGTACAAGAGCTTTGTTTTCAGTAAGAGTGGCGTTTTTGTGATCAGGAGCTGGTATTCTATCGATACAAGCCAACTTCAATTTCTCCTTAGTGTCCCTTTAAGATCAATCAGTGTGCCCCAGAGGGGTCATGACACCATTTTTCAGACTCAAGCCATTTACTGCATGTTGTTCTCTATGCATCTCGGAGCAAATGGACAAAATACGAGGTGATTTGGTGCAGCGAGTAATTTGTGATTGAATTTTTAAAAGTTCTCCTGAACCATGTGGCAGTCAGTCAACACTGGCGCGCTTGCAGATCATGACGACATAAACAGACAGTCACATGCTTGCTCGCGACTGAACAAGTGAACTGCGCGCAGTGAGCATAGGGGAGTGAGTTGCTCAGGCTGGGAGTGTGGTAGGGTGAAGGGGAGAAGTTGGAAAGAGACAAAAGCAACAAAGGCCTGCGTCCTTCCCTTCTATATCTAGCTTCTGCCCAGTCTCGGCGACTGCACTACAACATACCACGGCCAGATACAAGCAGGCACGCGCTCTGCTCCATACTGACCGTGCACGCGGCAGTTTTGCATCTGACGATGGTAATGTCAGTTTATGACATCACTCAGGCTGCTTCATTATGGCCGTTGCTGCCAGGGGGAGGGGCTTAGAGGCGATAGCTTCAAATTACAATTCCTAGCTCAAATGCGTCCACAGAGCCCTACTTCTTTTTTAAGTACACATAATAACGTGGCTAGTAGCTGCAACATAAAAGCGCAATTTGTTAGTAGACCACATGACCCCTTTAAGTTGCACGTCGACCATCCCCTTGCACTCTTGGGAAAAGAAGAGCATTCAAGTAATCCACAACCTACTTCCAATGCTCAAGCAAAACCACAAGGTTGCTTAATGTGGCTAGACACCGCTATTAAGAAGAAAAACAAAAAAAAACAGAGAGAGAGAGAATAATTAGAATGAACCTAAAACCATATACTGGCCCTAAATAAATAAAAGATATGACAGAAAAAAAAAAGAACAGAAAGAAGGAGGTTACTCGCCTTTTGTGTTTCGCAGTTAGGGTCGCACGAGTGGTTGATGAAGCGCGAAACGTTGCCCTTTTGGGTGGCGTCGATGATCTCGTCCGAACGCAATGCCATGAAGTAGTAGTGCTGGTTGTTGTCACGGGCATACTGCTTGACCCGTTTGCGGAATTCCTCTGGGGTCAGCACCTCGCCCACATATTCCATCACAAATGTACCCCTGTGCACAATGATCGGAAGAGCACCACAGGTCACTCCTAGACCAAAAATAGTGCATGCTGACTGAGAACTATGCATGAAAACAGAGCCCCAGGAAACACCACTGGCTTGTAGGGGGGGGGGGATTAACTGCATGAGCCTTTGGCCCACCTAAAAAAATGTACAGAAGTGGCTAAAAATTCAGATACAAAGGCCCTCCATGATGTCTGCATTGAACCAACGGTCAATACCAAGTTTACTATGCAGAAAGAAAAACAATACCTCCACAAGTATTAGGGTGAAACGCACTTCACAGCTTGTCAATATGTGGTTCCATAACAATCAAGGACAGTCTCGAGTATGTTGCAACTTCTAGCTAATTCTAACACATATTTTTCAGAAAGACAGGTTGAAAAAGCTTTCTCAGAAAAAAAAATAAAAAAAATATTGGCATTCCTAAATAACAAATCAGAGAAAATGAAGATGAAGGAGAGTGGGACTCATGCATACATAGATTTTGCTGCCCATAAAATTCAGTTTAGGAATGCAATGTAAATTACAAATGAACACTCACACTGCGTTGAAAAAGTTAAGAAAATGCACGCATTATTCTAGGCCATATAAAAGCTCATACACACAGGGACTCAAATATGCTTCCAAAGTGAAATAATAAGCTTGATAGTTAAAAAAAAAAATAGAGATCACTGCGGCGACCTGCATTGGGAGAAAGCGAAAGCATTGACGCCTCTTCCACACTCATCGCATCTCTTCACATCACCTGGGACCCCGCCCCCCATCGCGCCGTCGCCCTCTCCTCTGACGTTATGGTGATCTCATTTCAACGAGACGACATGACGTCACATGTTACCATGACAACCACGTTGGTTCACCGCCACCGCATTTTCAACCATTGTATCCCCCTTTTTTACGGCACATTTCATTAATTAATGGTTTATAATTTTTAAGTTAACTGTCACTTTTCAATGTGTTTTTTACCATTTATTAAAGTTTTCGGATTTTTTCCCCACTATTTTTTCGTTTTATACCCTTTCAACATCCGAGGCTATTTTGACGTCCTCCCACTACATAGACGTCCGTGGTTTTGCTCGTCTCTAATTACTCCACATCAACCAAAGCTTTCTTGTTTGACTATTTCAAGTTAATCACTGTTGAACCTATTTCAAACCTTCATCTGGCTTGGTTGCGTATTTCTCACAATTTCGACGTCCACGACTGTTGTGATGTCCACCCATCATTTCGACATCCGGGACTATTTCGATGTCTAATTGAGTTTTTTGCCTCTAATTAACTAATTACCCCACAGTAACCAAATTTCACGGGCAGCGACATTTTATCATCCTCTATCACATACAATAATTTTCGAACAACGCAAAGGCTGTGGACATGTTTTTTGTCCACTTTCTGCGGACACAAAACAGCAAACATAGCCAAGTAATGCTTTTGCATTAAAAATAAAGGAGGAGGGGGTTATGTTACTGCTAAGCGAGTGTATGACTAATGCATGCCAAAGCAATATGTCGGCCACAACTGAAATACCCACGTAATTTAAATACAGTTAAACCTGGCTATAACGAAGTTGAAAAAAACTCCGGGATTTTTCACTATATCCAGGTTTTCGCTACATGCTGTTTTCGTGAAAGGGCAATGCAGAATAGAAACCAAAATAAAACATAAATGTAGGTGAAATCACCGTGAAAATGCTTACAGAGAACCCCATTACTCGAAGTCATATAAACATGGAGATATGTTCCGCGATCGCGAAGACAGCGCGACTGCCGCAGCAGCCGCCGCCACCTCCGCCGCAGCTTGTGCAACACTGCTGCGAGTGGAATGGGGAGAGTGGGAGAGGCGGGGGCACCGTGGCCGAGCTAGAGAGCGCGCGTGGTGGCACCGTTGCCGTAGACCGGCCGCAGAGGGACATGCTTCTTCTCGCATGTCCCCTCTCTTGGTCTGCCCGCTGCTGTTGCCCCCCGAAAACGGACTCTTCGCCTTGCGTCGCTGGCGATCTCCGCCGTCCCTGCTCCCGAAGCGCAAAAGCTATTGGCACTGGAATCAAGCGAGCAACCGTGCGGCAGCAATGGGCGCGCACTGCTCGTGCCATTTTTGCTATGCCCCATCATTTTTCACTCCTTCTAGCATGAACTGTTGTAGTGCCATGTGGTATCGTGTTTGAAAATTGAAACACGAAACTGAAACACGTTGTCTGAACTGCGGTCTCTCATTGATGTTCCTCTCATGTCAGTTGGTGGTTTATCGTCGTGAAACTCTTCTGTAAAATTTACTAACTCAGCACAAGCTAACCGAGCACAATCTAACCGACAGTCGGCTTAGCGAGTTCGTTATATCAAGGTCGACCGCCATAACACGTTCGTTACATGGAGGTCTCAAATACACGCGCTTCAATGGGTGCGGCGTTGGGGAGTTAAAAACTGGGCTACATTGAGAAATTATCTATATGGAGGTTCATTACATCCAGGTTTAACGGTAGCTAAAGAAAGAAAAACAAAGAAGTTAATACCTCACTTTTTGATTCAAGTACTCTGTAATGTTCTTTGTTCACAGATACGTGCTTGTTTATTTGTAATTAAGTATTTATTTTTCGAGGGTCCCGTTACAACCTCTCACACCTGGGACCCTCGCCCGTATACTGATGTTTATGTACTCGTCCCTTGCGTAGTACTCGGTAAACTCTTATTTGATCTGAAAAAAACCAACTGCCCAGCAAAAGCATAGCAAAAGCTTCACAGGCTGTGTAGCAATACGTACAGTTGTCCGCGCACCTGTCTAAGCACTCGAACCGCCTACCGTGGAGCACACTTGTCATTTAAGAGTGGCCTAGGGCTCAAAACATGACCTTATTGGGCGTGCACACTCCCACGGAACATGTTTAGCTTCCAATATCTTTAAAAGCTGTATCGGGCCCACCAGTCAGCGGCGATTGTTACAAATGCAAAACAAAGTGTGCCGTTCGAGCGCTCTAGATAGGTGTGTGGACGACTGTACAAAACTCATCCTGAGTTAATTTGAGAACTGCATGCTAAGTATATACTTTCTTCCAGTATATGATTAAACAGATAATAAAGTTTGCAAGAGACTAGTAATGCTCACTTTCTGTATCAAAGACTTACATGATTGCCTTCGATTTCAATACATAGGACTACACAGGACTACACACCCACCATGCAGTCATGCAGCAGAATTCCACTATTCACTCATTATTCAAGAAAAGGAAGTAATGAGTCTGTTCTTACGAAGACAAGGTCTCCAAAGTACGCAGACCCCAGCCCTTTTTCTCGGTCAAGAATTTTTCCACGTTTATGTAGGTTTTCTGCATCACAAAAGATAAATGCAATGAGTTATTGCACTTTCATGTAGCCAAATTATTTCACAAATTATGCATGCAGGCGAAATAAAGATGACTTTTGGTTCACACCTTTTGAAACCGTCGGTTGCTGCAGTTGTCACCGTTAGGACATCGAGATCCACTGGACAAAAGAAAAGACTCTGTTAAACGCTTTGCTTACATGCCCCACCCAAACCTCAAAACAATATCAGCTGAATGTATCTTTGAGATTTTTTAATTAAGAAACTGCAATTATAATCAGCATCCACTTGCGTGCAGCTATGGATCTACAAAAAAGTCAAAGGAAGACAGTACAGCCATTTCAAATCTTTGCAGTTAGAGGCGGATTCTTGGTATGCAGTTCAAAACTGGACCACCACACAACTGAATTGTACAACTCAAGGAACATGAGACTTGCAGATGACAGCACGACAACCAGCCACTCAGCACAAGCTCTTTGGCCACAGATCAGCCTCCCCCCCCAAGACACCAGCCTTTCACAAGACTTAGACGCCAGGCTATTTTCTCGTACATAGAAGCACAGCTGCTCATGACCATTCACACTTTATGAAATTCAACAGTATGAAACACAACCACAGGTATGCACAAGAAAAAAGCAAAAACAACTGGGGTTTCCCTAGTGAACAAGCAGGGAGATCTCACATTTGAAGTAACAAAGTTTCGCACCGTCTTGCACCTATGTGCATGCACACACATGCATGATCACATCAAATGACACCATTGAAATAGCAGCAAGAAAAACAGCTAGACCTCTACGTCCATCATTTTAGTAGGCAAAACACATCACAGGAACTGGGCATCCACGTATCCAGAGCAGCAGGAGAAATGAGACGTGAATGGCACACATGCAGGTGCACTGGATGCCCAATAAAACAACAGAACTGTCACACATGGTTCCTACACATAATTCACTTTCAAAGTGCATGCCAACATACTGTGTCCTGTTATGGCTACAAGGCAACAAGCAACTAGAAAATCGACATACCATTCAATCATCAGCAAGCGGTTGAGGCAGTCCTCCTCGCAGCCCATGATGCCCCGATCCTTCTCATCCTTGGTCAGCGAGCAGTCGCAGATCATGCGGCGCACCTCCTTCTTGCTTTTGGTCTTGCGCCTGTTATCACCGATATAACAGTAGGTCTTACTCGCACGTGCTTCAGAACATAATAAATAAAACTATGGCAGTTGCCTGCTTCAAAGAAGTGCCGTCTTTGAGTTGAAAACACAGTTCAAAATGACAGCGCCAAGCTTTCTGCAGAATTAGTTCTGAAGGCAATAATGGAGAGCAGTATTACAAGATGCACTTTGTTCTGGGAGTAACCGCAAACTGGGCCACAGGGCTTAATTTAGGCTGTCTGTGCATGCCAGCATTAACAAAGAGCTTTACGGCGAAAATACCTAAGCAATTCCGGTATGATTAGTCCCCAAATAAATGTGGGGACTAAGACATGAATGGACTTGTGTGTTTGGGAAACCCAAAAGCACTGAATCCAACCCTGCACTAAAGCAATGCTCAACCTTACCTCTCAAAAAGGTAGAGGTTTTCTTCAATTTCTTCGTAATCCAGGGGCTTTGCAGTACCCGAGCCATTAGTCCCACTGCCACTGCTTCCTCTGTCCCTGCTTGTCTCTGTCCTGTCAGCATCCCTGGAGCTCCTGGACAGGCCAGAAGGCTCGGGCAGCTCCCTGCTACCCGCACCTCCTCCTCCTCCTCTGGACTCCCTGTTGGATTCCCTGCACTCCTTCGAAGGCGCGGTTGGAGGACTCCGGTCTTTTTTCCGCGGACTTTCCTTGCCACTGCTGGCCAAAGGCGCCTCTTCTCGAATGCTGGACAACCTGGCTCCACGAGGTGGGGAGTCTCGAGCCCTGGGCGACGGTGGCGCCACAGCAGGTGCAATGTCGCGCGTCTCCAGCTCACTGCTGCGCCGCCAGCGAGACTTGACCTGAACAAAAAATGTGCAGGAGAAAATTTTTATCACCACCATAAGTTCAGCCAGAGGGAGAAAGCACAAGTCCA
Source organism: Amblyomma americanum (assembly GCF_052857255.1). Classification (NCBI taxonomy): domain Eukaryota; kingdom Metazoa; phylum Arthropoda; class Arachnida; order Ixodida; family Ixodidae; genus Amblyomma; species Amblyomma americanum. Next base: position 141,019,345 of record NC_135499.1, on the reverse strand, counting down.
TACCAATACCAGTGGACAACACTTAGCAGCCAGGCAGTACTGAAATCTTTCTCACACTCTCCCCTCTTGTGTACACCTTTCTTTCTTTCTCTGCAAGGTAGCATGACCAAGGCTGTAGACCACTATGCAGACAAGGTGGCGCACAACAGTAACAGAAGTGCAGCTGCCATATTTCATGTGCGACTCTTACTGCCGAACTACGTCCCATCACTATATAACTGTAGGAAATCAAGACTCCTGAGTAAGTTCCCCAATTCGGCCAGCAAACTATCGCTCTTATCACGTGCAATATTTGATGTCAATGTCAACGAATTATATCTTTTTTTACATTACTGTTACATGACAAAAACTAGTGTCATTTAAATTTATAGCAATGATGCTGGCAGCAGCACCACACGATAATGCAGTGAAACCTCACTATAACAAAACGGTTTATAGAAAAATAATGGATAAAACAAAAGAACAGCTACTCCCCCTGGAAGCTCAAATAATACCAATGTATTTGATAATCTTGTTATTGTATTATTGTATTGTAGTTCCTGTTCTCGTTTTCTATTACTGACCATTGATATATATGTTGTCGATCTGTCCCCCCCCAACACATGTAATACCCCACTTAGGGGCTTTTAAAGGATAATAAATGATGATGATGATAGCAAAATTTTCCCACCAAGGGACATAAGCCCAACCCCACCTCGCTGGCCACTTTGTGCTCAGCATATCAATTTGCAATGGTGCTTGACACTCCAATACCCATTCAAAGCGGCAGCCTGAAATTACCTCTAATAACCATAGTGGGGAATTAGCTGCACTATAATATATATGTGGTTAGTTGACAGGGAATCAAAAATACTTGATCATAGCGGTAGCTTGTTATTGAGAGTCAGCCATATTATTTTCAGCATTTAAGGCAGCAACATACACAAATAAGACCAGTCATCCATTATTTTCACTCTGCAACAGACCAACTCTTGGCACCTTTACATTTCTGTTACAGTACACTTTGCAAGTTCCTAGTGCAACTAATTTCTGTGTTCGCTGCCTGTCCTAACCATTAACTGCTTACCCATATGGCCACAGCTCAGTGAGTGAAATGAATAAGGACTTGTTCCACCGTGCCTCACCTTTTCGGGACGACTCGAGTCGAGTGAAGCCAGTGTCTCTTTCCTCTGAGGAGAGGGAGCCTTTGGTGGCCGGAGGTGGTGGGTAAAATAATATCCTGTGCATCCACTGCTTCTTGAGGCTTGCTGCTGGATACCCAGTCTGGCAGCAGTGATTCCGGCAGTGTAGCTGACGCAACAGGGATGGCTACTGGTGACATGGAGGGGTCAGCAACAGGTGCCATGACTGGCTCGGAAACAACATTAGCCTCTGCATCTTGCCACCTGGTCTTGCGCCTCGATGACCTTGGTGTTAACGGCCCTTTCTCGGGGCTCTGTACAAGCGTGGAAACAAACTACATTCAAGCAATCACATGCGAGAGGGCTCTTGAGCACAAACTGGCAACACAAAGGAGAGCGGTTCCTTGTGGTAGGGTAAGCGCTGTGGGGGGGGAAAAAAAAAAAGTGGAATCTAGGAATGAAGTATCTGAACAAGCAACTAAAAATTACCGCATTAATGTTAGGCCTAGACAAGGTCTTCTGGAAATATGACAAATTTGTCTATAGCTGTACTGAGAGCTAAGCTTTCCTGTTTCTTTCGATCATGTAGCACAGAATTGATACCTACTGCATTCTACAATGAAAGGACAGATGTATCAAGCATGACATTTACAAGAAAAAACTAAAGAGCTATCACCCCTCTGCACAACCAACACGGATTCCCATTGCAATGTAATACACTCCATCCCAAACAGGTTTTGCGAAAACTGACCAGCTTTGACACAGCAACAGGGGAAACATAATGACACGAAACGTACCATAAGGCTGTAATAGCGCAAACACTTTCACACTTAAAGGATTTCCCGATTCAATGCATGAGCATTCAAGGGGAAGAGAAGACTACCCAAGGCTACTCCAGCCTTTAAAAGTCATAAGTAAAAAATACGCCCTTACATCAAGTGTGCCTTGCTTCTCTGGGCTACAGTAGTAGCGCCTGTCCCGGTGGCCAGCCATTTGTACTGTCTGTGGTGAGCGTGTAGGTGACAACAGATGGTGTGAAGGAACTGCGGCAGCCTCACTGTCTGTTGGAAAGGCTTCATCAGCAATTTCTTGCAATGTCACTTCTGTGTTGGGTGATTGTGATCCCTGGTCTGAAACAGAGTTGCTCTCTTCTGATACAGAAGAACTTGTGTCCATCGCAACAACCAATGGCGTACTAATTTCTTGCACTTTATTATCTTGACCATGAAGTAGATCATCTTCTTTTTTCCCATCAGAATCTGACACAGGCAAAACATCAGAAGCGAGCGCCAAGTCTGAGACACCGGCAGAATCAGGCTGGGTGACTGCCACAGGATGGCAAGTCTGCAGAGCTTCACATTCAGGGGCTGTACTTGTTTCAGCACAAGCTGTGGAGCAAGCTTCACTGGCATCCTTTTCGTGCTGCTCCTGGTAATTAAACAGTTCATTTTGTGAGCCGATCATAAATAATGACTCAAAGTCAAAATAAAGAACTTTCTTTGCTCCACTTTAAAAACAAGTTAAAGGAGCAGGCAACACAGTAAAGTCCAGCTTGTGCATGAGAAATGTGAAAACATCCAGCAAGGGGCAAGCTTTCAAAGGGCAAGGGCAGATTCAGAGAATGCGGCCACTCGAAGAAATTATCGCAGGCCATTTGCGAGAATGGTGACCAGTGTTTGCCCTTCTCCTCCATCTTTTCAAGGCTTGAAACAATGTGATGACACAGCTCCCAAAGTTAAAGGGTCAGTGATGACAAGCCCAGCCTTTCTTTTCAAAGTAAAATTCATTTTTTGGCCCTTTCTGGATATTTGTTCGGTGGCAAAAGACCCATTTATTGCATAGTAATTTAATTTAAAAATGGAACTTTTTTTTCTGTCGCTCAATTCAAAATATTGACATCAACATCGAAAAGGAAAAAGCAAAGAGAGATGCAACCTAGCCTCGGCGATCTACGTTAAAAAAATATGTCTAGACATTCTCGTAGTTTGCTTGCAAAAACGACTGGAGAAATCTGCGTTTCATTTCTTGACATTTTTCAGCATACAAGAACTTTTATTCAAACAAAGTAGCCTCTACCATAAGAATGTGGTCACTTAGTGATACAGGCAGACTTCAATCAGTCTTCAGTGCCCCTTAAAAAAAAATTGGATGCTAACAGCATTCCTTCCCTTGCATCCAAGCAACACAAAAAGAAAGTCCTAAAGAGGTGACATGTACCAAGAACAACAAACAGGGGGAAGGCACCACCAAGGCTATGAAGAAGGCTAGTGGGCGCCTCAAGTTGGCACAAGACTGTGATCAGAAACAAGAAGATACATAACACATACGCAGTGCAGCAAATGTTAATTTTTCATATTTTCGGCTTCACTCCAAAGTCGTGTGAACTATGCCAGATCTTTGCCTACATTCTGTGACACTAATGACCTCAGGAATTCCTAAATTCGTATCAATCGACTGGACATTAATCGGCTAAGCCATGCAGTGCACTTATAAGAAAACCTGCAACAAAAAGATAATGTTGCAAAAGGGCCCCAAGAAGACTATGAATGCGTTAACAAACCAGATTGGCCAATGGCATTTTCGAACTTACCGCCTGGTCTCCACTGTCAGCAGGTGTTTCAACATTCATCTCTTGATCCTGCTCAGGTGCGTCACTAGCAGCTGAACTTGACGAATGCAGTGCAGAACTGGCACCAGCATCACTAGCAGCCGCAGGAGCCTGCCGTCCTGTTTCTGGCTCCTCGTCGTCCTTCACACCTTCTTGCTTAGTGCTTGCTGGATTGTCTTCACAGCCACCTATGCCGGCTTGAGAACCTGCAGGTGAGCCTTCCTCCTCAAGAGGTGCAATGACAATTGGCTCCACTGGGCAGATGTCCATGCTCGCGTCAGACTGGTCCAGCACACCCTCACCTCGATTTGCCCCAGGTTCTTCATCCAGCGTTTCCTGACTCTCTGTTGTACTTTCATCCTCACCATTGGAGAGCTTTCCCCGAGTTCCACGACCTCCCTGCTTTTTGGCTGCGGGTGGTGGCTTTTTCTGCCGCACCCTCTTGGCAGGAGAGAGATGAGTCGGGCTGGTGCCGCGTCTTTTTTCGCCACTTCTCAACCGCACACTTCGCCTGCGTGTGGCCGGGCCTTCAAAGCTGAGCACCTCTTCAGACTTCCTGCGGCGGCCGCCCTTGACTGGCTGGGCTGTCGCCTTGCCTGGTCTGCCTTGCTTCTGCTTGCTCTTGCTGCATGCCCCGGCTGAGAGAAAAATTGGTTCCTCTGAACGTATGCCACTTGAGTGCACTCATTTTTAAGAGTGCACATTCTGTTGGAAAGCATAATGCGCTCAACATTGACGGAGATGCCTCCACCTAACAAATCATGCTCTTAAAATGCACTGGTCAACATCACTCCTTTTCAGCGTCAGAACTTTTAATCCTGCTACTAAACTTAATTCTGAGCACACAAGTAGAAACCTTCCTCCCTTTTCAGTTCAAAAATTCAAATGAATGTGCGTACTATATTAACTTATTTCACAAGTTGAGTTTACGAACACCTTGCAAAGGGGCATTCAGCCATACAGTGTGATAACTGTCTAGTAACAATAAAGTTGTTTTGTACAACAAAAATTGGCTACTAAAAAATAAAAACGATTTTAATCACTTTTAAAAAGAGTTTTCAAGAAAACCTCTCTCTTCCTTTCTTCTTTCACTCCCTCCTTTATCCCTTCAGGTGTCCAAGATACTGCGCCATTTCCTTTCCCCAAAAAACAAATTGTTATTATTAAAACCCAGAAATGCACTACAGCCAGCTAGCTAGATGACCAATGTAGAATGGTCTACAATTGTTACAGGGGTTGAAAATTGAAGAAAGGATGAAGCACTACAGATGCCAATAACCCATTTTAAGAGCTCAGTGGCTAAGCCTTCTGCTGCAGAGTCTGGGCCTTCTGCTGCAGAGCCAAGGTCGAGAAATTGAATCCTTGCCATAGTGGCTGCAGTTCAATGGAGGCAAACTGCAATCAGCTCCTGGTGGCTGAAATTAATTCAGAGCCCTTCAAGGTGACACCTCTCACTGGCCAGGTGCAGCATCAGGACAAAGAAGTGGGGATATCCAAGTTTTGATTGTATGTTATTTCTTTGGAACAATATGCACCCCACTAGTAAGCATGAATCACCATGTGGAATTCACCTGCGCACAATAAATAATTTATAATTGAACTTTTTCTCACATGTAGTTTTGGGTTCAGTTTCAACAGCCAACTGTGGCAGTAAAACACAAGACGAATTAAAGTCATGTGAGGCATACAAAAACTGCAATATAACAGTGCTTACTCATTTTAAACCTATCCTACTGCCAAAATGAACAAGCAGCTATCAAGCACCAGTTGTTATGTGATTCACATTATCTTAACTCATCATATACATCACTGCCACTGTAGGTGTGTTGAAACTGAAACTTAGTAATACGAGAGAAAAATCAAATTCAAATTATTTACTGGGCCTAGGTGAATTCTACACGTCGAATTGTGTGTAATAATGTTTTATGCACCATTTCAAGAAAGAAAAAAAAAACCTACACCATACCAGTAACTGGACACCAACTATTCATGTTGGTAACAGCGCGAAGACGGGACGACAGAAAAAGCACAACACAAGCGCTTGTGTTGTGTTTTTTCTGTCATCCCGTCTCTGCGCTGTTACCAATATGATCGTGAACCAACAAGTCCAACTCACCACTGTTATGAACATCAATTATTGTACTTTCAGAGGCGACAGCACAAAGGCTTTCATGATGCAAGAATCGCATGTAGCAAGTATGACTGATTGACAACAGCTTAAACATTTAGACTTTCAAGCCTTTGTGTGTAAACTAGCCTAACTACTGGGCCTGACAACATTAACATCAAGCGAAAAATTACACGTGCAGCAAGTGTAGGCACCAAATTCTGAGTAAAGTAGACTGTGAGTGGCTGCTGTCACATATCTGTTGGCCCATGTAGTTTTCACCGTACACATCAGAGCCAAAAAATTGGTGTCACAAAACAGCTCCTCTTATTTTTCACAACCGAATCTCCACGGTGTAACTTTTGTTACACCGTGACCATTGATGACAACTGGTCCATGTATAAAGAAAAAATCACCCCTTTAACTGAATCTTATGTACCCCTCGTTTGCATTCGTGGTGATGCCGTAAAACCATGGTTTACCAACTCTTTAAGAAGTCTGTGCAATAAGAAAAAACGATTATTTAGAGAAGCTAAGAGCTCCAACTTGGCGTCTAAATGGGAGAAATACTTTAGCTGTCTGAGAAATTATACCAAGTTGCTTAAGAGCACTAAACAAAACTTTTACAACAATGACCTACTCGATATCCTTCGAAACAACCCAAAAAAGTTTTGGACTATTTTAACTCCAGGTCGTAGCGGTTCACATAATATATCTTTATTAGGTCAAGATGGTTGTCATGTTCCAAATGAGCTTCGCTCGGAGGTAATGAATACGTACTTCTCATCTGTTTTCACCAACGAACCAGCCGTAAACATTCCTACATCACAGAGCCTAAATGTATCTGAAATGCCACCTGTTAGTATCTCAGCCGAAGGAATATGTAGACTTATTGAAGATTTAAAGGTATCAAGTGCTACTGGGCCCAACAACATTTCTGCGAAAATTCTTAAAGGTACCAAAGTAATATCCAGTCATTTCCTGCCAATCATTTTTACGCAATCCATTTCTAGTGGCCAAATCCCGTCTGAGTGGAAGATTAGCCGAGTCGTGCCTTGCTTTAAGGCAGGTAACCGCTCTGATCCATCAAATTATCGTCCCATCTCGCTAACATGCATTGCGTGCAAACTACTTGAACATATTATTTACTCCCAAGTAGCTAATCACCTCGATAGAAATTCTTTTTTCTTTCCAAACCAACACGGATTCCGTTCAGGCTACTCATGTGAAACTCAACTTTTCGAATTTACGACTGACCTCCACCTAAACCTTGACTCATTGTTTCAAACAGATATTATCTACCTCGATTTTTCGAAAGCTTTCGACCGAGTTCCTCACCAGCGCCTCTTGGCTAAACTTTCCTCCCTTTCACTGCACCCGCTGATATTATCATGGATTTGCAGTTTCCTAACTAATCGTTCGCAATACACCGTCGTCAACAACCATCCTTCTACCGTCACTAAAGTCACCTCTGGAGTACCTCAGGGCTCAGCTCTTGGGCCGCTCCTGTTTCTTGTCTTTATCAATGACCTTCCTGTCGGCATTTCATCATCCATCCGTTTGTTCGCAGATGATTGCGTTCTTTACCGTCGTGTTAGCACTACGAACGACCAGTCATTGCTGCAGGACGACCTGAACTTGATACAAAGTTGGTGCTCGACCTGGCTCATGAAACTGAACGAAACTCAATGCAAGTTTATGCACGTGTCCCGTAAACGATCTAACCTGCACTTTTCTTACACGCTAAACAGGACCGCGCTATCTGAAGTTGAATCCTACAGATACCTCGGCATAGAAATAACAAGTGATCTTAACTGGTCGAAGCACATAACGTCCCTTGCTGCTAGCGTTTCTAAATCCCTAGGATTCATCAGACGATCGCTCACATTTTCTCCCCCTAAGGTTAGACTAATCACATACGAAACTTTCATCCGCACTAAACTTGAATATGCATCGAGCATTTGGAATCCCCATCAAAAGTATTTAACACATATGTTAGAGGCCATTCAAAATCGAGCCGCTCGGTTTATAATATCAAATTATGATTCTCGGTCGAGTGTTACTAATATCAAATCCTCTGTTGGTTTACCTTCCTTGGCATCCCGTCGTAAGATAGCAAGACTCTGTCTATTTCATAAACTTTATTATAATTTTCCCCAACTGCGTGAGAGCCTAATTATGCCCCCTTTAAGATCATCGCGACGTTTGTATAATTGCCGTAGTATTCAACGCATTCATGGTTCAACCAATGCGTTCAATTCCTCGTTCTTGCCAGCTGCCATAGCCGAGTGGAATGTCCTTCCAGACAGTGTTGTGAATGAAGTTAATTCCCTAAAATTTAAACAGATGTTAATTGATTTATTCCCCAACTAATTCCTGTTGAAGGCCCTTTTCTCTTTTTTTTTGTTTACTCACTTACTTGCTTGTTTTTCTTTTGAAGTGTTCACAGTTGTATCTACATGTGTTAAGTTTATGTTCCAATTTTGTTCTTTGTGACAGGCCCCCCCCCCCCCCCCCCCCCCTCTATGTAATGCCCCCTGGGGCCCTTAAGGGTAAATAAATGATGATTTCAGGTACGATGGCACATTTGATGTGAACAACAACCCCTAACCGACAGTCTATGCATCATTCAGTCGAACAGTTTAGATATGCACTCCAGTATGCCCAATGTTTCATCCCTTTCCGACTTCCCAGGCTCCTCGAAACAAGAGTGACTGAAGTTTTTGCAACTCTGACGGCATCCACTGAACACAGTTAATTCTGTCCTTACTGTCACTTCTTTCTCTTTCTACTTAAGTGAAAACATGCTGCGGAGCAACACATAAGACTACCGCAAAACAAGCCTGACACTGTAACAAAAGCTACCCCGTAAAAAGATGCACAGCAGATTTCTATTCGGATGAAATGTGTTTGGAATAAAATAAAAAGAAGAAAGCAACAAGTTGTCACAGCTATTTCATTACTAAAAGTAAAAAGCGCCATTCAAATTTCAACAAAGGAGGCTAAGCAAGTGCAAGCTAAGCACTTTTGTTTTCTCCCTTTCACAGAGATTTCGCAGCCACAAAACAATATAATATATCAATTCCACAGTCTCTGCAGCCAACTTTCGACTGGTGGTATGCGCCTGCGCCTTTCTCATTCCTTTCATCCCTTTTCTCTGAGCAAAGTTCATGTGTCCACCTAGTGCAGCATAGTTACTGCATTATTCCTTTCTTCTCAACCTCCTGCTTCACCAGCAAACTAGTCACGAAGTAAGCATGCACTACCCTGGCTAGCACTACATTCCGCCCAGTCATGATGAGCCTCATATTGATTTATTTTCCACTAATGATCTTTCTTTTAAAGATTAAGCAATTGTATTGAGTATGAAATGCACTAGGTAATGACCCGATACACACTACTGTAAAAATATGCCGACAATAAGGTAAGCGCTTTAGTTTATGTGAGAAATAATTCCAGCGATGCACCTGCTAGGCTTCAACAGGCTCACGCATCCAGTGGAAACAGTGCTCAGCAACTGCTTAATGACACCAGTACAACTTCCCTGCCCTGTAGTGGTTCTTTTACTTTTTCCCCTTTGTCTCCAGCCCAAAGTAAAAGGACTACAACTGACTTTCTACACAGTTCTGTGGAGAACAGAAGGGCAGCCCCTAAGTGGCATCTCCGTAGCTACTCACCATCGCTTGACGACGCTTGGCTGTCAGTCACAGATGCCATACTTGACTCGTCCTGGAGAGAACTATCGACGGAATGGCCTGCATCCTCGTCATCATCTGCCATTGCTTCAATCCCAGTCTGCCCCGCTGCCGCTGTTGCAATCGTGGATGCCGTTCCTGCTTTACTGTCTTCAGGCTGTTCACTACTGTTCCGCCTCGATGACACAACCACCACACTGTTCTTCGACGCTGGACCACTGCGGCCGCCTTTGCTACCACTGGTCACCAGTTCCTCACTCACGCTCGTCGGAGCACTGTCCGCCAAGACACCCTTGAAACGAGCTGGCTTTTCTCCCTCATTGTCGTACCGCTGTGGAGAGTCAGCTGCCCGGTGACCACCTCTGAGGCGCCGGTGAGTCAGTCTCTGTGTTGTTTTACCAGCAGCCACATGATTCGGTGCTGTCTCATCATCTTCCTCCCTGCAGCAAAGGTTAGAAGGTTCCTTTAGACAACAGCTTTCAGTGAAGAAAACAACTGACAGGGTCACCACCACATGTGACCACACGTTCAACCTTCAGTCAAGAAAATGCTCAGTTATTTTATAACTGGAAATTATGAAACACACACAACAGCAGGCAGCACAAAATGAGGTGCACACCAATAGCACCGGACAGAGGTAGATATTGCACCATTTGTGCCAGATATTGTGCACATGATGAATATATCTATGATTCTTATCAGCAGCATTGCTCAGCAAACCCGCCTGTGAAAGGACAGGCACACTGGACCAGTGTAAGGACAAGATGACAGACTGGACTTCTAAAAGAATTTTGCATGACATCAATGAGTGTAGCAGATACACCCAGCCACCTTCTTCCCAGGTAGCTGCGTGGGCAGAGGCTAAGGCCCGTTTCACATGCATGCGATTTTCGCCTGCAACACTGCGAATTCTGTCGGTATGCGACTGGGGAGGGCCGTCGGTCTAGTCGCAGACGGCTTGCGATAGAGTTCCGTCCGGTTGGAATTCAGTCGCAGCGTCGGTGTGTTCGCTCTGCGATTGACCATTGGGGAGCGCCGAGACGGCGTGCAACGTGCGGTCACGTGGGTACTGTTACCGCGGTGGAAACAAAAGTGTTTATTCTAATCAAAACATACGGAATAATGCCTTGCATCTAAAAATACGCTGGTCATAAAATCATCAACACATTCTGTGTGATGTTTCTGTCGCGTTTAATAACGGGTTGTCTATGCAAACATCAAGGAACCTTGCCTATTCCTCTGACCGAATTCGTTGTGTCGGTGTCGCATGTGAAAGAAGTGACCGAAGATCGCACTGCGGCCTCATCGACTACACCGGATATTTTCGGTCCAGTCGCAGCATGTGAAACGGGCCAACGCGGGGCCACTGCGCGACTGGAACGTTCACGGTGGGAGGGCAGTTCTAAAATGGCCGAACGAGGCGTCACGCCACGAGAACTGCGTGCGCGCTCACCCGAACAGTCCCAGGACAAACGCCGCCGGACCGTAGCAGGGTCCCAGGAACCAGCCGCCGAAGGCCACCGTTCGAGAACACATCTCCATAGCGCGCGCGCAGGGGAAGAAACACGGCACGACAGCAGCACGAGGGGGAACAGCTCCACGCAGATCGCCGAGCGCGCTCTGCTTGCGCCGATGGGGACGCGACCACGCGAGCCGATCTCACGGTGAGCTCTGCCACAGGGGCAACACAAAAAACTCGGGGCGCGGCGCGAAACCATCGAGTCGAAAGCGGGAGAGAACGGAAAAACAAGAAAATGAGATTGCACTTTTCCATTCTTCCTTTCCTTCCCCTCTGCTGCTAGGCGGCAATCGCAGGTCGGCAGGGTGGGTTTCGCGTAGCAGTGCCAGTCAGCTCTCTCGCGACACACCGTCATTCAAGGGGCAACAAATTAAGCAGGGTAAAACGAAAAAGCGAGCGGAAACATACTCGGCAGCATTTGTTCCCAACGGCGCCGCCACTGAATTTTTTTTTTCGCGCTGTCGGCCTTCGTCTTGTGCACTTTAAAAAGCGCCGAAAAGAGGAAACAAGAAACCGAGGTCCGAAACTGGGCAAAAAAAAAAAGACAAAAAGAAGTGAAGCACAGGCCAAGCCAACAGCCACCATAAAATGGAGACGAAACGCTGGACGAAGTCGCCGCATGCCCTCAGGCGGGGAAGAAGTCAAAAGGCGCAAGCATCCTCTGCCGCGAGCGATCGAGACGGGGGGACAATTACACACGGCCTTCCCCGTTGTCGGTGCCGTCTCAAAGAGCAGCCCCTCTCCTTGGCGTCTCCATCCAGTGAAGCTATATAAAGGCAGGCGCCGGCGTCTTCTTTAGGCGGCGGGAGCCATAAAGCCAATGGGGGAACAAAAGGGAGCGCAGAACGAACCCCGTCAAAAGCGGCGGCTGACGGCTGCGCCCGCACGTGGCTTCGCCGCCACGCGTGCGACGGCGACCGCATCCACTCCGAAGGAAGCGCGCCCGGCACCCAACCCTCCTCCGGTGACAGCTCTTTCCCCCTGACCGGCTCGACAGTCGATAGTTTCCCCACTGCCCCAAAGAAACGGGGGTTCCGCGATCGCCCACAAAGATACAGGCGTGTTTTCGAAGCGCGCTGAGACGCGCGCGCGAGAGGCACACAAGGAGCGCTTGGCAAACACAAAAGGTGAACAGCAGCGGCCGCGTTTCGGTTTGGTTTATGGGGGTTTAACGCCTCAAAGCGACTCGGGCTATGAGGGACGCCGTAGTGAAGGGCTCCGGAAATTTTGACCACCTGGGGTTCTGACAATGCACAGCACACGAGCCTCTAGAATTTCGCCTCCATCGAAATTCGCCCGCCGCGGCCACGATCAAAACCCGCGTCTTTCGGGACAGCAGCCGAGCGCTATAACCACTGAGCCACGGCGGCGGCCCCGCGTTTCGATGACGGCGAAACGCAGAAGACGCCCCTGTGCTGTGCGATGGCAGTGCACGTTGAAGTTTACGCTAAAGGTCCCCCAGTGGTCGAAATTATTAATAATATCCCCTGTGCTGTGCGATGGCAGTGCACGTTGAAGTTTACGTTAAAGGTCCCCCAGTGGTCGAAATTATTCCGACCTCTGATCAACTACGGCACTTCTTTCTACTTTTCTTCTTTCACTCCCCTCACGGCGTGGTTCGGGTGTCCACCGAGCTATGTGAGACAGTTACTGCATCAGTTCCTTTCCTCAAAAAACAATTTTTAATTTTTTTTTTCAGCAAGGAACAGCAACCAAGGATGAAGGATGGCAATCAGCACGGCCGCTGCATGGGATGCGAAGCGAAACGTGTAAGGTGCTTCAAGGCAAAAGCGCGCCATGCACGCTTGCAAATCATCGCTACAAGACAACTTCCAGTCAGCCATCGGCTGCGATTTAATCGCGTACACTGTCCTGGAGCCTACGATTTTCGATTCAAAGCTGGCATTTTCCCGCGTTTCGATTTGACGAGGCAGCAAAACAGACACAGAGACGCGCCTGTTGCTACTACGTGTTCTGCGGCTTTTCAAAGTTTGCACAATTTTCAACATACGCCGAATCTGCCCGGTACTCTTACACAAACGCGTACGAAGAGCGAGGAAGAGAAGCGTAACAATTGGGTACACGAAATATGAACCCAACTTGCAACCGCACCTCAGCAACCAAAGCCGCAAACGCTGGCATGCCGAAATGAAAGGACTGGTCAGTCGGACAATTTTCGTTCCTGCGTACGGTAGGTACCGTGGCCGCGCCATAATGGAAGGGATAAAGGAGGGAATGAGAGAAGAAAGGAAGAAAGAGGTGCCGTAGTGGTCTCCGGAATAATTTCGACCACCTGGGGATCTTTAACGTGCACTGACATCGCACAGCACACGGGTGCCTTTGCGTTTCGCCTCCATCGAAACGCGGCCGCCGCAGTTGCTCTAGCAGAAAATAGAGCCACTCCCCACAAGCACGGTTCGAACCCGGGTACTACGGATCTGTAGACGAGCGCCCTAACCACTGAGACACTGACCGGTTTTAAACGTGAAACGCGCTCCTAGCCGGCGTGTACTTTGTTTTGAGCACCCCGTAACTGAAAATGTGCGTTGTTTTCGTCCATACAAGCGTGACGCGCGTTGAAGAAACCTCCACTCGCTTTCTTTTGCGCGTGATGCAAGATTCCATGCGTGAGGACAGAAAAACTCACGCCAAAGAAAAACCCGTGCGGCCGATCTCGCTTCTCCTCATGACGCGGATATTTATCCTAATACATATCCCCGAAGGAGGCAGGCGACGCGGCCTTTGCTCGCTTCTGATTTGCTGTTGTGGCTTCCGTTCGTTTTTTTTTTTGTGGATGCACTGAAAGGTGGCGCTCGATTCAGTGATTTTGGCGGGAAAACATGGCTTCGCCGTTATAGCCATTGGCCGCAGCAGTCTCATCTGTGCGTCGTGTCTGCCTGCGTTTCAAACGTGTGCTGTGTGGAGTGCTTGTTTCTTATGGTGAAGAGTGGCGGAGAAGCAACAATGTTATTAGTGCGTTGACATCGGTTGACCCGCTTGGTGTGCCGCACAGTAGGTACAAGAACACCGAGTACGACTGCGCAGAGTTCTCGTGCGAGCCGGCGCCGCTGTCTGCGAACTGTGGGCGCCCATCGGCCATTCACGGTCGTTTGGAATATTGAGGTAAGCAAACTATTTTTAATGTCTTTGATCACTATATGTTTTTGAACTATTTTCCGACGAACGACGCTTTCAGAGTAAAGTGTAGGGGATCTTCTTATCTACCTCCGAACTTCGCCTTAGGGTCAGGCCAGGTTCTCAGCTGCCATTTGACTCGGGTCGTGTGGACGACCGGGAGATATGACAAGAAGGAGAGTTGCTCTCGCTGCCATTGCTGTGAGTCGTCTCGTTCGCCATTCGGTTTCCGCCTGTCTCGCGCTCGTTAGCTTTGGCTCTTTTGCGCTAAAGGTTCGCGTCGGTGGATATCTTCGGGAGAGGAGTAAGGGCCGTCGTACGATCGTTTTTGAGCGCGTTCCGCTCGGCCCGCTTGGCGAGCGGACCGCCCGTGTTCGGCCTCCGGGCGGACGTGGGCGGAAAGGTGTTGTACGATCACTTTGGCGCTTGCGAGCGATTTTCGGATGGTCCCAGCATTCCGATTGGCGCGCCCGACAGTGCCTGTCGTCAAATCGCGTGCGGCGGTACAGGCATGTGCTTGTAGCAAAACGCAGATATCGCAGTAGAAATTGCCCGTATTAATTGCGGCGTACTCGAGACATCCGTTGAGTGAACGATTTTTTTTTTTGTAACGGGATTTTCGTTGAAGGTACAATCGTGGTCGGCTCTGATATGGCATGGATCTCGGTGCGGCCGATTCTAACGGCCGCGAACCAATTCGTGACGAAACTTGGCAACAGACAGGACGCTGCGTGAATGAACGCGCAGGGGAGCATCAGCGTTCAATTAGGAATAGAGAAGGAGCAAATTTGCCTGCTCATTGCATTGCATGCACGGGTTGTGAGCCACTGCTAAATATCAGAATTCTGGGCAGGAGCAATGACAAAGTTTTCCGTGAACTTCTAGCGGCATACCACATCAAGGCAAGAGGGGATAACTGTGTGAGTGACACCTCCGTTTCATTGTACAATGCGGGAAAGAATTTTTTGGAGCGGTTTTGATGGATTGTCGCGCAGGGTTGATTTGCCTTCTTTTCCTCTCCTTCCCCTCTTCGTAGGCACGTGTGCACACTGCCTATAAAAGCGGCACTGAATCTAATAAACACCAGTTGATAGTTTGCGCTCTTTCAGTCTCCCTCGTGCTTTTTCCTGTGTGTGTCTTTTGTGCGCAATTCGTACCTACAACTTTGCAACATCGCAGGAGAGCCTGATCATCTGAAGCGATGTTGTGGGAAACGATATGTGGATCATTTCTATCCAAGATACCGAAAAACGCGTTACATCGCGATCGCGTAATACGATCGCTATGTTTTCACAACGGTCGACAATTTGCCAAAATAACAGAAGGCTGCCCCCTCTGAACGTTACGCTGCCGTCACGACTTCAGAACAACGACGCGATTCTTATTGCGAATTCTCGATCGGGTCAGGCCACAGTACAGGCTGCTAACGCCCGTCCGTAATTATAACCGGGATAATCACATTTTTCAAATAGTAAAGATTACATACTTAAAATTTTTAGTCAGTTATTCAAAATTGACCCTGCAGTGTTTTTTGCATTGCTGACAGAGAAAAAAATAATTGAACGTGCAGCCTTTCCTAAGCATTTGCACAGCAGTTGTCACTTTAATATGTAAACAACCTCCTCCCCAGCTACCTAGTCGGCTGACTGTTAATGCAGAAGACAAGCTTATCTATTAAATATATCCAAATCCACTTTCCGCTTTATTTCCAACCTACAAGTTGGGGGGTCCCCCAGACAAAAAGCTGTCACAGACAGCTTGACTGGGCCCTGGGGGCCTACAGGCAGCATCACGCAGTGGACTTCACAGCACAATCAAAATAATATGAAGATGAAGCTTATACCTAGAGCAAATGCAGTGCTTACACTTCCTAAAGAATGATACACACAGCAGATGTCAAAAATGAACATGAAGCTTATACAAATAGCAAATGCGGTGTTAACACTTCCTGAAGGTTATAATATTTCAATATAATATTTCATTTCAATACATTTAAAAACCAAAACACGCTAGCACATTATGATGCCTACAAAAGATAATCAATTAAAAACCAATCAGTTGTCCGTCGGTCGAGTAGTGGTGTCAGTGCCATTTATTTGGATCGCAGTAATATTCATTGCCTCATCAGAAAATTTGTTAATTCGTGTCTAAATGTGTTAAGCGGGGCAGTAAAGTCAATGTGGTTTTTAAGTTTATTATACAGTGATGGTATGCGGTAGCCAAGAGTGAACTGGCCATAATTTGTTCGTGTACGCGGCACTGGTTTTAGTTCCCTACGTAAGCTGTGAGCATGCAAAGGCGGGTGTGTATTATTTGGAAGGTTATGTTTATGCATATAGAGAGACAGCTTGTAATCATGTAATTTAGTTGCTATAAGCGTATTATGTTTAGTAAACAAGGGATCAGTAGATAGCTGGCTAGGGTTTCCATAAAAGTTCTCAAGAATTCCTAACACCTTTTTTTTGTAGTCGCTTCAGTTTATTGTAATTATTGATGGTTGTAGCTCCCTAAACTAAATTGCAATATGAAACCCGAGAGTATAAATTAGCAAAATATATTGCTTTTTTGAGCCTCACTGGAAATAATTCTCTCAGCTTAGAGACAGCCAACTGTTCTGCTTAATTCTATCGCTAGCTTGCTAACATGCGTGTTCCACGACATCATTTCTTCGGTTTGGTTTGGTTTGTGGGGGTCTAACGTCCCAAAGCGACTCAGGCTATAAGAGACGCCGTAGTGAAGGGCTCTGGAAATTTCGACCACCTGGGGTTCTTTAACGTGCACTGACATCGCACAGTACACGGGCCTCTAGAATTTCGAAGGAGACGAAATTCGACCGCCACGGCCGGGATCGAACCCGCGTCTTTCAGGCCAGCAGCCGAGCCTCATAACCACTTAGCCACTGCGGCGGCTAACATCATTTTTTCGAACTGGACGCATAGAAATTTTTCTGATGTCACACGCTACAAAGCTGTACCTTGAAAATTTAGAACTAGCTCAGTGTCACAGGCTTTGTTATGTGGCTTGAAAACAATATACTTGGTCTTTTTAACGTTCAAGGTTAATCTGTTTTTATGCAACCATTCTTCAAGTTTGATCAAATAACTATTTATGACAGTGTTCAATTGAGTTATGGTTTGTGCGTACATGACCAGTTTCGGGGTAAGAGGCAAATTGCACATGTCATTAATATACAGAATGAACAACAAAGGTCCCAGGATCGACACCTGAGGTACACCATGTTTTACCGTTGTAATCGAAGAAGTCAGGTCACTAACTTTTACACACTGTTTTCTGTCTGAGAGATAACTTTTGATAAGATCAAGGGCCATAATCTTGCAACTTTGAGAGTAATATATTATGGTTTACACAGTCAAATGCTTTCCTGAGGTCAATGAATAAGCCTACAGTGAATTCTTTGTTATCAATGGTCTTAAGTATTTCATATTTGATTTGTAATAAGGCCATTTCAACTGATTTTCTTTTCTGGAAGCCGTACTGCAAATCGCTGATAGCATGGTATTTAGTAAGAAAATTTGTAAGTTGAGCATTAATAACATTCTCAAAAACCTTACAAAATATGGGCAAAACGGATATCGGGCAATAGTTTGATATATCACTAACACTTCCACCTTTGTGGACCGGGGTTATACACGCTTGTTTAAGGTCAGAAGGAAAGATACCAGTTTCAATACAGATACAGTTTTAGGCTGTGTGTGTGTATGTGTCTGAATTGTGCATGCATTAAAAATTCACATTTTGCACACTGCTGTCAAATGCAAATGCACATGAGAAATTATGACGTTTCCAGCTATTTGGAACAGGTAAAATCAGTTGTAATTAAAGCAGTTCTGCATTTCACAGAACAGTGGCAATTCAACAATAGTCACTTATTTTTTGTTGCATTTTTCAGTCCATTATTAAGGCCAAAATAGAAATAGAACTGTGTGGCTGCAAAGGGGCTTAGACGAGCACCACTTCGCTATAGTGCAAGGCTTTGTTCTGCACAGTGAAAGCGGGCCATCAGGTAGTGCTTTAGCATCCCTTCATGAGCTCATATTGCCGTTGCACAAGCCAGACTACAGCGTTGAAAACAAGAATGGGAAGTTCTGCTGAAGGCCACGTCATTGTTGCCATGTGCAAAATAAGCTGGTCTATACTCTGCAACTCCAAAGCATTCTCAAATGTCGCTGTGAATGCAAAACAAAGTGGGTGCCTTTGTCTTGCATAAAAGTCTACACATGTCTTTCTCATTACTGTAAACATAATGAGATGTGGGAGCCAGTAAATTGGATTACAGGTGGACGAAATGCAAGAACCAATTTGGAGGGTTTACATGGCAACGGCTCCTGGCTTAGGCTGGGAAAGAATACTTTGTGTAGTCAGGAAAACAAGATATGGTGACTATATAATCTGATTATCTCGAGCAAACACCAACATCTCAAGCAGAATTTGTAAAAATTTCCAGTATGAGAGCTACGATGTCGCACAATAAAATGAAATAAAAATTAAGCCATTTAAGTATGTGACAGGCATATATGCGTATGTTCTCTGATAAATCTTCAAAGCAACGTTTAAGAGTCATTTTCACTCAATTAGTAAAATGTAGACTGCATGTAAAGGTGACCAGTTCCCAATCTAGCCAGCAAAAGTGAGCATTGCTAACTGTTACTGATGTTTATACCACTCAACATGCGTTGAATTTTAGAGTGTGCTATTAATTGCTGACTATCAACATCTTCAGCAAAATATACCTACTTCACTGCCAGTCTGGTTTTCAAAAGAAGAAATTGATTGAGGCATCGATAGGCGTCAGAAATTTGGAAAAGACCAATTTGAAGTTAGGCCGAAGAATGCCAAAAAAAACCAGAAAAGCAGTGATGGTTTTTGTCTTTACTGGTGTCTCTTTGCTTCAACTTGAAGTTGACGGCTTTTGTGTTTAAGATGAACCAACGGCCCTGTTAAAACTATCCTGAATATATAAAAGTCACATGCATAAACATGTCTTCATAGCATTCTCACTGAGCCATGTTATGATGAGCCAAGTTATGAAAGCGGTGTGTTGCTTAGCTGAAGAGACGATAAGAGATAAGCACCAAGGAGAATCTGACACAGATAGGCACAATAATGCATGCTTAGCTTTTCAGTGCATGAGTTCAGCTGGCTAGACCTAGGTTGTGCACAGTGTGCAAGTTAGCGTAAATGCAACTGTAAACCGTCCAACAAAACTATTGTGTAAATCTGCCCCAATATTACATGAAATAGATTATGAGAAAAGTGCTTCGTATTGGTTTTCCGAGCTGAGCAAGTGACTAAGCACTTCAATAGAGCAATTTATTTTAAGATTTATTATACCTAAACAGTACTAGATGACAATACTTGTGTGGTGAGCTTTGGCATGATGTGCCAAATAGGAAGTAGATGAGTTTGTAATTTACTAATAAGAAGTAATCCACCATTAGCACCCAAGCACAGCCATACGGCTACAAAGGAAAGCATTGTAGCTCTCCTTTGTGGCCTTATGGCTGCACTTGGGTGGATGTTAATGAATAATTACTCCCTTATTACAAATATTCTCTGCCTGGGGGATGAACATCATCATTTACTGGGTGGATTTCTGCAGTGACCAGCTCAAAGGACAAGAAGTTAGTAGGCCTTGTGAGGTGGAAGGCCATTCCAGCCTTTAGTGGCAAAAACAAAATCAATCTTGAAATGCAGTGGCACGAGATAACCGAGGCACAACAGTACTTGTGTGGCTAGTGCAGAAGGAACCATGAGTCAGAACAGATTCGTTGGTTATGCAACGATAAAGAGTAAAAAAAAAACCTGCAGTTTCTACACGGCATGAAGAAATTTCAATATTCACCTTTGGTGCTGTGACACTGGAGCTTCAACAATTGTTTGAGAAAACAAAACAAGGGCTCAGGTCTGAACTCATTCTAGGATTTTAGTTAAGTTTGGTTTGTGCCATGTGCCATTAGAACGCCCAAGGTGATGCCACACAGGGGATCTGAACGCAAGTAACATGGAAGACGGCGATGCTAAGTACATGTTATGGTGTAAATACCCTAGGTGGGCGTATAAGGATTATGAGGTGAGACCATGCTACATTGTGAGCCATGTGAATGGCTGAGTGTTTGAACCAGTATACAGTGAATATACGTAGGCAAAACGTAGTTATGCTGACAATAAAAAAAAATATTAGTGCATTCTTAGTAACATTAACATTAACAAACAAGCCATTCTAGAGCATGCAAAATGCTGTTTTGGAGAACTGAAACACGGGTATTTATTGCAAGATGGCAGACCCCATATAGCCATCAGTAAAGGCATGTAACAGAACACTGAAGGGAAAGTCATAAAGGTAATAAAAAGCTGAGGACCAAGGGCAATGCCTTGGGGGACGTCCAAGATTGCAGGAAAAGGCAGGGTGCATAAGAATTGGCAAGGGAAACCTCCCGATGGCTGGCTGTTTAAGCTTGGATCCAGTTTAGAGCTTTTGGATACAAGCTAAAGCATGACAGAAAAAGCCATACATAAATAAGTGAATCACATGCTTTTTCCAAGCCAAGAAAAAAAGCATCGATGGAGATATTGCAGTCAAGGTGCATGTCGTGAAGAATAAAAGCAAGTTGGCTATTGCAGGAATGTTTTCTAAATGCTTGCCAATTTGGATGAAACAACTTAATGGGCCAAAACAATCTAGCAGGGCAAGAGTACAAAATGTGTTTGGTGATTTGCATCACATGGCAATGGCATAAATAGGACCATAGGTGCTGGGTAATGATGGGTAAGAAACATAGAGGGGGCCAAGCTATGATGAGGCAGGAAGCAATCTGCACAGTATGCACTAGATATGCGTACACCGTGCTCCCTGTCCTGTTGATGCTTGCTGCAAATTTCACAAAACTTGATGCGAGTGTACTGTCGGGTGAACCGGTGGTAAGTCGGCATGTTTAAACTGAGCTAAGGGATGAGGACAAGAGAGCAAGAATTGCTACTATGTGCACTGGTGTTGTTTTCTGTCTTTGTTCCTAACATACCTTTACCAGCTCCACAGGGCTCATTTCGCAGTCTGCTGTTTAAAGTGGTGTCAGGTAAAGCGAATCGCTATTCTTCAACCAACAAACTGCTGTGCCATAAAACACATCCTTCTAATCATCTTCATAATTTGCGAGACAAATGTATTTCTTCAGTCACATAGTCAAAATAACAGATTGATTGTGTCATCATCAGAACTAAAAATTAACCATAATTTCATATATACAGCCATTCCTCATTAGTGCAGACCTTGTTAATATGGACTCAATCTACTGACAGTGTTTCTGGGGAAACACTTTTTTCAATGCACTTACGCTTTGTTAACGTGGAAACTTGCTGACCAGAGAGAGTAGACAGAGTGAAAATGCGTACGGCCCATTGTCGCTTGTGTTCTTGTCCCATTAATGTGCAGAGGGGAAAAACGTAAAGCTTTGTATTTGAGGAGATAAATCAAACGCTGCCTGAATCGTATACCTTTCTTGCACACTGGAACTTCCATCACAATGCTTACCCCACTGTCTGCACATAATTTTATGCTAACCTGTGAACTGCCAGGCACACTGACTTCTAGCCAGCCCAAGCACTTTTTGGTTGCCAAAGCACTTCCCTTTCTAGTGTAAAAATCACTGTCGGGGATCGGCGACTCACATCCTGGCTTATGCTCCTGCCACACTAGCAAATTTAATGTCATTCCAATCGATTGTCATTCGGTCTCTTTCGGTGCTACACGGTAAATAATAAGGTCATTCGAAAATGATGGCAGTGACAGTCAGTGAAAAAAAAAATAGTACAATTCAAACGCATCAACGCGCACTAAATATGTTACAAATTGTCGTGTAGTGTTTTAAAAGTGGGTGAGAACATTTCTGTGGAAAATTATAAGCTTAAAATATTATTTCTGGCCATTCTGCGGCACTTTAGCCATCAAAAGCCAAGCCAAGTACAAATTCAACCACAAATCCGAAAAATGTAAACAAACAAAATGGCTGACACGGCAGCACGCGGCGACGCGTGGAGCGTGGAAATGACTTCTTAAAGGTGAAGTGCTCAGTGACATCTGTAAGTACTTCCGAGATAAACGAACATGGAACGCCAACCAGCAAGAAACACGCAACCCAAAATGATCGGCGGTCGTGGGAATGGCCCTGTTTCACGCTCGGCTGCTGCCGTTGGCTGCCGCTGGGACCGAGAGTAATAGCTATCCACAACAGCTACAAGTGTGAAGAGGTTCGCACCAAAATTAACATTTTTTAGCAGAACTAAATAAATACAATTTCTAACTTTGACAGTGCGCACACAATTTTTTCGCGTCACATGTTTCTGCTGCGCGTATGGTATCCAGAGTACACATTCGGTTCGACATCGAATGCGAATGAGTTTCGTGAACTCATTCGTTAGTGGATGTCATTCGAACATAATGACATTAAATGTTCCCGGTTCCCGTGTAGCTGCAGATTAATGGCATTAGGTGCGAATGCTATTCGATCTGAATGACATTAAATTTGCTAGTGTGACAGGGGTATTAGATTGCTCATTGCACAAATGAATTAAGCTGCTTAAAAATAAAACAACAGAACCACTTGCTTATATTATAACCTCATAGATGCGTATTTGCAGCCCACAATGCTAGGTTAGCACTTTTTATACAGAGTACACCGCAGAAGAAAAGAAAAATGCAATGCTCCTGATTCAGGCATGCGCAGTGGGCAAGAACAGAACTAGACGGCAGTGCAGAGCAGGGCATCTGCTAATGCAAGCAGCAACAGCCATTTCATTCAATCCAAGGAGTAAGGGAATGGGTTCAAATTAAATGCGGTCTTTGCCTTGACAGGTCAACGGTTCCATCGATACTACAGGACTCTCAGAAACAGGGCAACGTCGGCATTGCAAAGCCAACCACCATGCAACAGCGCTTAGCACATTTCAAAGAACTGAAATAAGGCTTCTTATTATAGCTTTGAATGTGTGCAGGAATGGTACTGTCGTGACCACACAAATGTGAATGGATAAGTGGGCCAGGAAACCTAGCCGATCACTGAGGAAGGTGCAAATATGCATCTATATGCCAGCAAATAAATTTTCGCTAGTGTAAAACTTAAGGAGAATTAAGGAAAGCTGGGAAGCATTCTACAATTCCGACACAGCAGACAAGTAATCATGTCCATAGCAAGCAGTCACTGCAAATGAAGGTAGCAGATAGACGTGTGCATGTGCATTCATGACATCTCCTTCTCAAGGCTTTGAAAATGTGTTGTTAAACAAACTGGTGCGGCTGTCCCAGGGAGTGCTGCTGAACGACCGCTTAACACCAGTAAAGCAGAGTTCACGAGCTGCTCTGCAACAATAGCATTGTGCACACATCATCCACTTTCGTAATGCTGATCTCCCGATCGAAAGGGACCGTGAGAAAAATCAACAACAGTATCATGGCCCATGAGGCGCTTCAAGATCACCTCATTTTTCTGATTACAATGGAAGCCAAGATCCCACTTCAACTTTATATTGCCAAGCATTTGTCAAAGCAAAAATAGAAAAAAGCAATGGGAAATATTTTCTTAATTGTTTTTTCCATCAAGACTCGTTATGCCCAACTTGCTCTGTGGACAGTGTTGATCGCAAAGCTGCTGCCACAGTTTTTTTTTTTTTTTTGCATAACATAAAGTCAAATGCTCATTGAAAAGCAGACTCATGAGTTAACACATAACAGAGATTCTACACAGTGAACTTGCCGTGATTTAAATGCGGCAATGATTCTTGTTCGTAATCGCGTAATACCATGTTGTCACAACCTAAACCGAAATGGCTAGAGGAAGTGTTCAGTCACCCATTCATCACGCAAATATTTATTGCAGACAAATGTCCGCACAGCCGGCAGGAAATAAAAAGAAATGACGCTCCTGAAGACACATCTGCACTGCACACCGATGTTTTCACACAAGTTGCGCAGTGCTGCCGGCCACTCGTAACCCGAGCACCCAACATCACAAAATGTACTGAATGGAACACCAATGCGTAGAAGGATGGCGGCGTTGCTTTTGTCACCGCAGAAAACAGTCCAACGGCCTTGCAGCCAAGATCGTGTCACGTCGCACATACGGCAGTTCTTGAGCACAGTGCGCGCACAAATCGCGATCAAAATGGTAATGAATATGTAGCAGAAACAACGTCGTGTGGTCGCTTCGGTCGCGATCACTGCAACCATCGCAACGAATGCGACTAGCTACACAACGCCACGATCATTTCATTTCAGAATTTGGAAAGCACGGCGTCCATCGTGAGCTTTCGCGGGTGCACATTTCGCTGCCTTGACGTAAAAGCACTCGCTCCGATCGCAATCACGTTCACTACGCGGACACTTGTCATTGTGCTATGTAGCAGCTCATGCACGCACAAGAAACCACAAACAGCTCCATATAAACACTTTGTGACACCGCCAACGGGTAGGTCTGGCGTCGGTTTGAAGAGGCGCTTTCTCAACTCCGTCAGCGCAGATGATTACTAGGGGAACTGTCGCTCGCCACTGCTGCACGTGGCGAAGTTCGCAGTCGCTCTGAACACTCGTAATAACAACATGTGGCTAATATACGCTTCACGACATAGCTGCTACCGCCTAGGCCATCTTGCCCCGGCAGAAGCGATGTGGAGGGGCTCGAGACGTCACTGATGTCACCGAAAAAGCAGCCAATAGACGTTTTTAGCATACCGGAGACGTACACCGGTTTCCTGGACCCCGCTCGCGCACGCGCAGTGGCACTGTTGGGGTGAGGGGGAGCCACTGCGCGTGCGCAGCCGGCGTCCCGCAAACCGGTGTATGTCTCCGGTATGCTAAAAACGTCTAATAGCTACAATCCGGTCGCCGGCCAGACCCGCTCATCTGCTCGAAAGTTGAAGTTGACCAACTTTCCATCCGTTCTCCGGACGGGGCGGATCCACTCGCCCACTCGCTGGCGGAAGTCGCTCAATAGCGATAGTACGAAGGCCCTAATACCACCGCTCTCCTTGAGCTGCCTGGCTGCTCGCGCATGGAAAGCACCTGCTTCGACCGTTTTCCACTACCGAAGTTTCATGCGTAATTCTAAACCTGTTCATTCTGCCAACACTACTTATTTTTTAGCCATGCATAACGCCGCAATCGCAATGTCAGGCTACACCCATAAAATAGTTTTTGTAAATTTGTAGTTCCTGCACTGAGATTTGTGAACGGTGCACTCCATCAGGTGCCACTTTATTTTGTTAATTTTATCTATGCCAGTTTCACCCGCGGACATCGTTGGCCCGTGCATTTTTTGGGGCGGCAGGAAGTAGCTGGTATGCTGCAAAGAGCCCCATGCAATCGTCAACTTGCAACCTGATACATCGCAGAGAAGGCCTTGGTGCTTTGTGCGTATAATATGTAAAGGGCATTACATACGTGGCGACCTTATTCAAGCAGTGTAGGATGTACCGGTATAGCCGAAATTACATGCGCGCAAAAAAGGTTACGGGATTTTGCTGTCGAAGCTCCACTTTGAGAGAAGTATGCAGTCAGGCCGGAATGAAAGGCAAACAGCGCATGTCACAACTATATCACACTGGCAAAGCATTGACTATCAAGTGTCAGCTACCATTTACTCTTGATGATGCCGACTTTTGTCAAGACGGTGCAGAGTGCAAAGCAGCGTGACAGTGCAACCGGCCACCAGCTGTAGCCTAGTTTGTTGCCATATTATGACTGGCCAGTGTGACAACCTGCGACCACCTTTGAGTAAAATAAACAACTGCTCCAATGTGGTAACAAGCCTTCTCAAGTCCGGTCATGCGTATGCATTGTGTGCGGAAAACTTCCACACAAGACTGAATCGGCGCCTTTTCTCCGAGATCCACCCGTGGCCAGTGCACTGCAGACATGCGGCCGTAGCGTGTGGCTGGATCACCGATCTCTTTCCGGGCCATCAGTGTGCTTGAACCATATGTCGCTGTCTGGTTTCACGGAAGAGCGCTGCTTTCATTGACCACTGTTCGAGCTTAGATTCTGGAATTGTGAGGAAGCTGCGCCCGTTTCTCGACTGGCTCGAGCAGCGCTAACCGGCGCAGCTGCCCATCCGGAGTGACGGAGCTGCTACGCAGTTTCGTGCGGCTATCGCACCCAGTGACTACTGGCCAAATCTCCGGTGTGCATGGATTCCAGGCGGCTAACTGAATGTGACACACGATGAAACCATGCTTGCGGAGTAGGAGCTCGTGTGCTACGTGCACCCCAAGCATGGCGTCGCAGTGTCGTGACGCGGCTCTGTGCCAGTGCATACCAGCTATTATACGTCACATTAGCACAAAATCAGGTGTCATACTATAGAAGGATAAAACTTAAAAAGAAAAACAGAAATTGCTAACACTGGGCCACGGTCTGCAGAGTCTTGTCCGCTAGCCAATCAGAACAGTCAATGAAATCAGCTTTTTAATGTTCGATTTTATTTTAGAGCTTATCATTTTTTTCTTGTGATTGGCTTCTTGTTCAGGTAACAAGAAAAATTTTAACAACCGACAACTTTTCTGCGCGACGGCCCTGAATGTGGGCGGAGCTTCACAGCAGACAAGTTGTATCTGACTATATTACTCTTATTGCTTTCCTATGATGACGGTCACACAGATGGTGGCACCTTTCCTGTACCTCCTTTTCGACTTTACCGAAAATGGAAAGGATAGAATAGTTTTTCACTCCCTCCATCATGGCGTGGTTGAGGTGTCTACCAGGAGTGAGAGAGTTGCCGCAAGAGCATTTTCTTCCCAGGCAAAAAAACGTGCTCAGCCCAATAGGGCATTCCATCTGGATGCAGTCAGAATCAAATGAACCCAACAGACAAGCCAATTGGACACATGAATCAAATTGGTTTTCCTAGTTCCACGTGGGCAGTCCAATTGATTCTACCATTCTATATGGATCCAATATAATTGGGACGGCCAAGTGGAACATCGAAAAGGAATGTCTAGAGCATTCCAACTGAAGCTTCCACATTGGTCCAAATACGCAATTGGAAATTGATGATAGTGAATTTTTATGGCACAAGGGCATCTGCGGCCAAAGAGCGCCATGGCACAAAGTATTTTACGTTTGCTCAAGGTAGGGTCAAAAACCCACTTCCCAAGCATTCCACCGATTAAGCCGAGCACCAGGCAAGGGGAAGCTTGTACCCGTTGTATCAGCGGTGGGTACCCGGCGGCACTAGGGATCATACCCTCACACCTCCCGCATGCGAGGCAGATGCTCAACCACTAGGCCACCGCTGCGGTTATGCAACTGGAAATTTTCCAGTTGGAAAGCCCAATCGGAAGCCAATGATTTCCTTGATTGAATTCTGCATATTGCTCTCTACAAACACAGAAAAAAGATATTTGCAGCCTATGTGATCAATTGTTTTTGTCACTTCCACCACCACTGCAGCCGTACAAGCGCCACTGTCTCCAGGAACAGGGTCCCTTGAAAAGGATATATAAGCTAAAAAAAAAGTGAATTCAGTGGATATGTATTGACCACTATCGCGTTGCATCGCCTCTTCAAGTTTGTAGTGCTCCTATGGTTTGTGTGTCATGTAAGCTTGCCTGTAGCCCACATGGATCTGCCAATTGCGTTGGGAGCTGGAAGTGGAATGTTCAAATGAAATGTCCCATCTACTCCAATTGCAACTGGTGGCTCAGTGGTTATAGTGCTCGGCTGCTGACTTGAGACACGGGTTTGATCCCGTCCGTGGCGGTAGCACTTCGATGGAGGCGAAATGCTAGAGGCCCGTGTAGCGTGCGATGTCAGTGCATGTTAAAGAACCCCAGTTATTTGAAATTTCAGGAGCCCTTAACTACGGCGTTTCTTATAGCCTGAGTCGCTTTGGAACTTTAAACCCCATAAAACCAAACCGAACCAATTGCAACTTCCACCTGTTGGTTCCAAAGGCACAACTGGAAAATCCGTTTCGAAGCCAATGGTTTCTTTTGTGACTGGGCAGTCATTCCAATTGGACATTTCAATTAGCGCTTCCAGTTGGTTCCGAATGTGCAACTGAGAATTTTTCAGTCTGAAAGCACAATTGGACCCCATATTTCTCCTTTTGTCTGGGTTACCAATATCCAATTTTCAGTTTCTGCCACTAGCTAATGTTCTCGGTGGCTCAGTGGTTATTGTGCTCGGCTGCTGATCACAAAAACGCGAGTTCAATCCCGGCCGCAGCAGTCACATTTTGATGGAGGCAAAATGCTAGACTCCATCAAAATGCTAGAAGCCTGGGTACTGCGCGATGCCGGTGCACATTAAAGAACCCCTGGTGGCCGAAATTATCCGGAGCCCTCCATTACGGCGTCCCTGATAGCTCCAGTCGCTTTGGCTTGTTAAACCCCATAAACCACAAACCAATGTTATATAACACAACAAGCACCTTGTTGGTACTGTTTGCTTTTGCAGCCATTGCTGTGGTAAATTTTAGAACTAGTTTAGTTGGCAAAGTAGACTAGTGATAGCGTACATTACCGTTCAGGAAGAAACAAAAACAGGATTTTTGCAGTTCGTGTCAACTGCAACTTGCGCACCAATACTCGTCCTACACGACAGCCTTGAAGCACTCCCACTAATGGTGTTCTATTGGATGGCTAAGCACGCAGTCATCATTGTCGCTTTGGTATGCATTTTAGCTGCAACTCGCGTGTGATCTTTTAATAATAATAATAATTGGTTTTGAGGACAGGAAATGGCACAGCTTCTGTCTCATATAATCTTGGACACTTGAACCGTGCTGCCATAAGGGAAGGGATAAAGGAGGGAGTGAAAGAAGAAAGGAAGTGATCTTTTAAATGTTCTTATTCATTCTCCTCTTCCATCTGCACATGGCAGTGATGGTGGCATCATTCCTTCTGACTTGGCAGTTTGCATTGTGACCATGAAGCGCTGCAATTTTGCATTCAGGTGCCAGACATGAAACACAAGAGTGTAGGTCATAAATGGGAACTGCTCTTGGTGCTGTACTGTTTCTCAGAGCTTGGTTACAGTGGAACGGAAAACACGACGAATGGCTTCTGGGCACCTTGCGTAGCTCGTGAGTGTGTTACAAAAGCACACGTGCAAACACCTCGTAGCTTCAATTCCACCGCAAACGTGTTTCGCGTAGCATGTCGACAGCAAGAACGCCCCTGATCAACGGCGTAGTGCTGAGAAAAGAAAGCAAAATCTTGCCGAATACTGCTCCACTCTGCTTCCTTTCTCCGTAGTGGACTTTCCAGAGCCCTATTATGATTTCTCTTGCAGACAGGATGATGCAATCTGTGCCTAATCATATGACAACGGCTCAAGGCATGTGCGCAACACAGCTATAGGGTGAACGAAGAACCCGCTGAAACATTCAAGCATCGACACTTAAACAGGTAAGCCCTCTCTTTTTTTGAAACTTGCACTTTCTTTATCCCCTCTGACTCGTGAACAACATGATGCGGTCTTCACGTTCCATGAAAAAAGGTGCGGAGAAGGCTAGCCGTGGTGTTAGGTACAATTCCAGCAGAACCCAGCAGGGCCCCAAGGTGAGACTCTTTCTACTTCTGGCATTCACGATTTCCGTGGGGTACAGGCTTTGCTGTTTCCTCCAACCCTTGCAGTCACCATCCGCTAAGAGCAAGACAGGAAAGTTCTGGACAGCACTTACTGCGTACCCAGCGCCTCGCGCATTGCAGCTGCATTCCATTGTGTCAGTCTACTGCAAGGGATCAGGTCTACCCACAGCCCCGGCATTGTCTGCAGGCCCAAATATGTGGTGCTTTGCTAAGCCTGGGCCAAGCCTTTAATTCTGGGGCTCAAAGCTGCACTTTCCAGCCAAGTTAGCTTGGGTCCCTACAGAGTTGCGATGTGTCAAGCTTCTAATTCCTTGTGATTAAGCCATTCCAACGACCAACTTGGGGTTTTCTGTCCTGTCACCCAAAATGACCTGAAAAGTATTTCCGATTGTTACTTATGATTTGCTTAACAAGAACCTACTTTTGGAGGTACAGACCACTTTAGGACCCTGGAGCAATCAAGATGCTCTCCAGCTAATGTAAATTGTTCCCTCTGCTTTGTGCTTCGGCAGCACGTCAAGACATGCCCCGGTTTGGCTACAGTATGTCTACCAAGTTGACATTTCCAAATTCCCCGAGTTTTCCAGGTTACAAATTTTTCCAGGTTTCCAGGTTCCGAATTCCCTAAAAGACAGACGCGTTATATGTCAAGACAGGCTGACAAAATTCCACTTATGCTGCCACTCTTAACTAAGGATGTTATAAAATAGACAATAGCAGAGGTGCACATATCAATATTTTTGTCTGCAAATCCAATTCGAATAGTTAGTGGTGTTTATTTCATTCAACAAGAAAACAGAAGGGAGAGAGGTTACAGCAATTCGAATATTTTCGAAAAAACAAATGGTAAAACCCATCGCAAATAAAGTCGAACATTTTCAAATACGAATTGCAAAAAGGGGCTGCCAACCGAACCAAACGTTTTGGAATCGAATGAGATATTTTTATCTAAGGACAGTAACCTCATCGGTATGGGGTCTCAACTTTTTTTTTTATTTACAATACTGTAAGCCTTTAAGGGCAGTTACACGGTAAAAAAGAAATAATACAAAAAGGCACATTGTTACAAGTCTGACTTTTTCACAGGCAAGGTCCTTTGTCAGCAAACATACCGTATTTACTCGTGTAACGTCCGCCATCCCATAATTTGCGGACCACTAATTTATCACCCAGCGTATTTGATTCTCCATGCTACACCAGACCACCAGCATGAACGCGGGTGCACACAAGACAGGCTTGGAAAGATCGGCGCGGCCATGTAGAGTGTGGCTGCAAAAGGTGAGAGTGATGAAGGGACGAACTGCGCGCAGTTTTAAGTGGTTCGCATGCACTGGCAGTCGCTTTCCCGGACGAATAGTCACATGCGCGCCGGAATCCGAAATCGCCAAACTGTTTGCTGCGGCCGCTAGACAGTTGGACCGCAGGCGAGGATGCCGCTTTATCGCCTTTATCTCCATTTGTCTCTGACTGCTGGCTTCGCTATTGTATCGTTGCGTGTTTATTGCTTTGAGCTGCACACATGCCGTCTTGCCATCCTGCGGGGGACGACATAATGTGGGGTGAGGCGGGAGGGGGTATGCACCGTAAATTTGGAGTCAACTTTTTTTTGGCCAGTGAGGGGTGCGAGTTGAGGGGGTCAACGTGCAGGCGGAAATATACAGTATATATAGCGTGTTTGGCCATTTGTAAAGCGTTTTAGGATGTGTTCACAAAATTGTTGCGTAATTTGCAGGCCCCTTTTACAAAGGAAAAAAAAGTGTAGAAATTATGAGAGTAAATACGGTAGCTATAAATAAGTATAGCAATAGATGACTGAAATAAGAGAGACGAGTCACAATGGAACACTGTAAAGTCAACCTTGATTGTGCTGACATATTCTCAGCTTGCACAAACACCTCAGTGTGTTTCATTGCTTTAGAGAGTTTATTTTGTTTTGGGTAAGGAACATCTCCATCTCAACATCGGCCAACACTTTCTGCTTTTTGAGCTCAAGCTTCACAGAAGCGGCGGCATGCTTGCTTTCTGTTTCAGTCCTCAATGCTGATGCATTGTTGATGCCCTTTCTTTTGGTGTCCTCTCCAGCTCCTTTTGTCATCATGCGTTTGCCCTCACGGACCATCCCCTTGGTCAGCTGTACATTGGAAAATCCTCCAGCCGATGACATTGCGTCAAAAACGATTCGTTGGGCAACAAGAAATTGTTCCTTCCAATTTTTGGCAAGACATTCCTTGTTAATAGAAAATCCCCGCTCAACAGACACATTTCCATGCAAAAGAGACAGAATCATCTTTGCAAAAGTGAATAGTTCCTTGTTTAAACCACAGATGCCTGGCATCCAGCCGATCTGTGCGCCTGTTAATATTTTTCACCGTTGCTTTCGACGAGGCTAAGGAGCATACTTGCTGGAAGGTTAATCTTGGGCATCACAACGTTCACAGTATGGTCCATGTCGACTTCTATCAACTACAGTGGACTGTCCGCTCCCATCATCACATCTTCACTATTTTACTCGTCAATGATTGCAAAAGGGTTTCCAATGCTGTACCAAGAAACCGAAGCATAGGTGAATTTCTCTGGAACTGAGCCAAGAACGGCTGCAGTTCCTCTGCGATAGCAAGCAAGAAGGCTAGCTTTGCAGAGAGCGGAGGATCACGAATGGCTGGTTCAACCACGCCAGAACTGGCACTAGTTGGTCACCTGTTCACGTCTCGACACGGATCTACGTACACTTTCAGGTACGGCTTTGTCCAGTTTTGGATGCGCTGTTCACACATGAAGGCCATAGCTTCCCACTTAGGGAATTTGACGCACGTCATTGGATTCACACAGTTCTTCGTTGATCTCACGGAGAAACTTTGTTTACGTTTGGCCTGTCCATTGATATTGGAATGATTTTCGATCATGAGAGTCCATCTGTCGCACTTTTAAATGCGGACATCAAATCTTCAGCTCGTGTGCGCCCATGAAAGCATGGCATCAGCATGACATTTTCACACTAGTCTACATCCAACAAAAAGTGAACCAACACATCTATTTGCTCTTTTTGTGCAACTTTGTTTAGCGATTCGTCAAATGCCACAATGAGGCGAGAGGCTGGGCTCACATCGTGCACGAAGCTCTCTTTGAACAAAGGTGCGAGGCCACAGACCATAGTATATCCCACCGTGTGTTTGCCAAGTTTGCACTTTCTTGGCCTTAGATGATGAGGAAATAGAGAAACCGATGCCGCGGCAGCACAGAATGATGTGTGCGTCATAACAGCATTGACACACCACGTTACCTCAGGATCTATGACCTCTATATCCTGCTGAAAGATATCCTTTGCTGCACGCCTGGGTTGGATTGGCCAAAGCTATAGTTGAGCAACTGAAGGCTGCTCTGAACCTGATGCAGCTGGCCCGCCATTGATCACAATGGCAGCCGGTGGTTTGCTTGCCAGTGGTGTCAAAAATGGAGCTAGAGAGAGTGTCCGGCTGCGGTCGCAGCCAGTTGGCGCTTCTTGCTGTCAGCGTGACTTGCAACCACTATTATTCCCATGTTGCTGATCGAAAATTGCTTTCAACGTAGCGTACAGTATTGCAGTCATTAAAACCAAGTTTGTCCAGAATGGCATAACTGAAGTCCCAACACAGTTGGTTACTTTGCAGCTGTGCTAGTATAGTGTTGCCACAGCGGACAAAGATTTTGGCGCCAAAAATCAGTAGATATCTGTATATGTTGGGATCACTTGTTTAAACTTGTTTTCTCTTTGCGGTACGGGTTGTTCATATATTGAGGTACAAAGTAGTGATAAAGAGAGAAGCGCCACTGTTGTAATTAGCGAAAGCTGTGGGATAACGACATCAAGTGCACGACTGGACCAACCGGGCTGACTGCTAGTCCATGCCCAGCCAACAGCAACCACAGTCAGCAATCTCATTACCAGCCGCCGATCCATTCAGAGTATAGAGGAAATCATGCAGAAATTACAGTAACCTGGTAACATTATTGAATTCCCATCTTCTTGCCATCACTGTTTCACGAAACGAATTGCGATTTCAGCTTAATGAGGTCTGAAAGAATAACTGGTGACAGTGAAAAAAATGTTCCTAAGAAAGTCGACCGTCAAATCAAAGTAAGATGTGCTCTCTTGGCGGCGTTGGTGGGAGTTTATTCATTCACACTGCAAACAGTTCAGTACAATCATATTTTCATTCAAATAAAATTTTCTTTATTTGTCTGCAGAATAAGTCTTGCTACGTTGTATATACATTGACTAGAAAATAAAACACTAATAACCAGAAGAAGAAATGACTAGTGACTTCTAATTTCTTGACTTGTTCACAGACTACAAAATACCACACGATATAATTAACGAAACAAATGACTAGTGACATCTAGAAATCCAGAGCAGCAATGTGGAAACTAGTCGTCGCTTGAGCCTTCACCTTAGCAGCGTTTCCTCCCAAGTTTTCATACTGTGGAGCAATGCCTTCTCAACACCAAATTCGCAGCACGTTGAAGTGGCAATCAGGGACTTGGTATGTAGCAAGCCACATACAGTGTCAGTTGCAAGCTTGTTTTCTTAACTGATTAACAGCAGAAAATGCCTTTTCGACTGCTGCACTAGCAAGAGGAGAGCAGAGAATGACTGATACAAACTCCTTGAGTGCAGGGAAGACCGGAGTTTTATCGTTGTCTCACTTCTAATACTGGCCCCCAGAACTCTGCAAGGTTGCTTGTGTTTTTACATCTTGGCCTGTGTTCCTGAGGATCCTTATTCAGTGTCCAAGCTCTGTAGGACGTCACATGCGGGAATGCTCCTGCTAGGGGGGATTTGATGGAGCTGACCCCCTCATGACCACAACAGGATCTAGAAGCTCAAAATTTGCCAAAGCAGATTTCCGGAAGGGCACACGCTTCAAAATCTGCTCCTCACTTTCGATGTAGAAGTCCAGGCACAGTAGTCGAAAGAACTGGCTGTGCTCTGATGTAGCCGTACAGTCTTTGGACAAGAGAAAAGCTGTCGTCTGGCCTCCAATGCATATGTCCTCTAGAAGCAGAAGGAGAAGGTCGCAGACTTCTGTGTCAGAACTAGTGCAGCACAGAAAACCACAAGTAGGAGTTTGGAGTGAGGCCCATATGTAACTCCACATGCAAAGCCAAATGCTGCCAGTTTTTTTTTGGTTTGTTTGATTGTAGCGTAATGCGCTTGGAAACACACACTTGGCTTCTCTTGGCTCTTAGTGCCTCTATGCAGTCCTCTGTTGCCCAGCTTTAATGGCGATTTTCACGAAATTGACAAAGCCATGCCGCAGTAGCGCCGCGAACTAGCCTAAGAAGGACCAGTGCACGCGGAACCATTTACTGCTGCCATATACTGTTGCGGGTGCTTCGCTCTACCCTGAAGACATCGTGACACTTTCCCTACAAAAACAGATCCTAGAAGCACTGCTCATTTATATTTACACGCTAATTAAATAGAAGAGCTACTAAGTGTCCAGCGTAATCTTTCTGGTGCCCACAAAGCATAGGAATAGGAAGTTTTCCTGCAGTAGTGTAATGCTTGCAGGACCATGACGCACAGCTCTTATCCAGCACTCGGCCTATGTTTTAAAAAAAGATGATTTGCTTGGACTAGAACACCTTATGTAAATAAGAGACGCTATTTGTTAACATTGCCAAGCACACGACTAACAGGCACACAATTGTTTTGTGCTTGACTGTCTGTGTGTGTGTGTGCGTGCGGGGGGGGGGGGGATGTCGTGATTTCATTCAAATTCTATCTCATTCTGATTCTTTTTGCGCTTCGTTATTGCCCTCATGACCTTGTTGTACCTGGAATCAGTCAGTCAGACAGGTAGATGATGAGAATCGAATCGAATGGAAGGAAAATAATTGCACGACGGTGGCCTTACATTCATTACATCCCTTTATATTTTTAAATCTTTACAAACTGAGAGCACAGGATGTGGTGAAAAAGGCAGTTCACTTTTCTCCGTTCCATGATTAGAGATCTGTATTCATATTGAAAGTAGCACACAGTAAATAAAATTTTTGAAATGCGAAAGGCCAGTCCTTAATCAGTTAAAACTCAAGTGAGAGCGCCTGGCGAATTTTTCAAGACCCGTTTGTGCGGAAGCGGCATGATAATCGGGGGGCTCTTGCTTGCCTGTGCTACTAAATGCAGGAAACTGCGGTTACAGTTATTTCATTCAACTCCTGTACAAAAGTCTTCACCGTCGATGTCATTGATTTTAAATTCTCTACAAAGCATGTGTCTACCATCTCCACTCCGGTTTCACACCGGCCGTTTTCAAATGCCAGATAGATATTTCTTCTTTGTTTTTCCTTTATTCCTTTACACCCTTGAGGAATGAAAGACTGACTCACATAAGATTTCCACCATCAGCAAGCAAACAAACAAGAGTTCGTAAGGTTGCCCACAGGAGTCTCCTAAAATGCCATACTGGATTGTTTGAGGCGGCCCTCTATATCGTGAAAATCGCCAGAACAGAGTGAAAAAACCTCGCAAAGCACGTACTCAGAAGTTACAATGCGAAAAGAAAAGCTAGCATTACAAACAATTCACAGGTCATGGGCATGTGGTGGGAATCTACATGGGAGCAGTGTTGCCTGGCTAATGCATGTACTATCGCTAACTTTTTTCATTTTCATTTCATTTGTTTCATTGTGATTTACAGAAACCGGAGCAAAGGCAAAAGGCAAGAAGCCTGACAAAGGCCTCTGCTCCATATGCCATTCAGCAGACAGGCATCAGAAACATACAAAACCACAATTGCAAACAATTGATTCCCTTTTAAGGGGACAAAAGGGATAAAACAAGCAACACTGAAAGGCCATAAATGCTAACAAAGCACAAGAAAAATAAATCAAATGAATTCAATGCCTTCATGCAATATTACATTCTTAAGAAACTTTTTGCAAAATGGCTTGCTGAAATCAAGTAGTTTTTCAGTGCGATTTAGTAGAGATGCTATTTGGAACTGTACGTGTTGCCTACCGTAGTTTTGTCCTGACTATAGGGATTTTTCTGCTATGTGTACAGAAGCAATACTCTGCAGCGAAGTTTGTTGCGCTGTAAAGTTTCTGGTTGTGGACATGTTGTGAGAGCCTATAACAGTATAAATTGGTTAGCCTTTATCAGTGAATACTTTCTGAATAATGGATCTGTCGGTAAATATTGTGGATGCCCGTAGTAGTTTTCAAATATGCGCAAGACTCACTTCTGTAAGTGATCAGCTTATGAAAATTGCCCTGCGTGGTTGTTTCCCACACTAGCGAGCAATAAGACATTCTGGAGTAGAAAAGCGTACATAATGTAGCGAGGTTCTAAGCCATTGTGGTACCAATGGGCTTAGTTTATAAAGAGAACCTACTACCTTACTTCACTCGGCTGCCAGTTTCAACACGTGAACATTCCATGACAAGGTGTCCTGAAACCACACACCCAAAAATTTTTCAACCTTAACCCGCTCTAGACTGACATCAGTGAAAATTAAGCTCAATATGAAGATTTACATGTTGCAGCCCAAAAATGTGTTTATTATTTCTTTTTTCATGTTGGCAATTCATTGTTTACATTTAACCATTTTTAAAGACTAGTATGCAAATACCGAGCGAACATTCTCTAAATACTATATAATTTGATTTGTTACTACTGTTACTTTTCTTTTGCAGTAGCAGTTTCCAGCAAAGAACACCAATCACAACACAGCAAGCTATATAGAGAGATGGTACTGAAGATATATGCATGCACTTTAATGGGGCTCTAATAACAAGTTTGTATACTCGCCATTTGCTTTAAACTGGGGTCTGAAGTCTAAGCCACGCTTGCTGCTTTGCAATCACGTTTAATGCATTTCCCCTACTCAGGTGTACTTTAAATAAATCAGGCCATTTACATTTCCAAAGCTGTAATTTAGCTTTCAGTGTTATCTACACCATTATTACAGGAACCCTGTTAACCTGGTTTCAGGCGGTGTTCACCGAGATGAGAGCCATTTGCTTAGCTCTTGGCAATGTTGGCCTGCTGGTTAAGCCAGCATGCTCAAGTCAACGCGGTCAAAGGGCCCTGCAGAGTATCATAAGCAGTAGTTCAAATAAATGGAGACAAAGTCACTAGTTTTTTTCCTTTTCTGCAATTGATGAGCGAAAGCTCAGGAACATGGCTGAAAGATTCAATTTTCTCTCATACACCTTAGTTCCTGCAGTATCAAGCTACAACATATCTGCACTGAAATAATGCAGATTCTTTGCAAGTGAAAATATTGGGCAAGGCCTTAGTGCATGATGCATGCCACTGGGCTACCAAATCAAGTGAGTCTCCTTCCTGGGGCGCTACATGTTATCGCTCACCAAGGGGGGCCTCCTGACAAAATCTCAGTGGTGTACTCGTGCACGGCACAGGATTCTGATTGGCCTGTCATGCGACAAACGCAGTTCCAGTGTCTCCGGACGCAAGCCTGCAGGCGTCAGAAGTAGTCACGAAGTTTTGCCTTGCAGTATCTTCATATCACTCGTTTTGTGCTGTTTCTGTAACTAGCCCAGCTCGCCCTACTTCTCACTTCAGTGATTATGATAAAATGTGTGTTACAAACACATGACTGACTGCCGAAAGTAGAAGATTGGACAGCTGTCGCCGTAGATCAGATGGTAGAGCACCGGATGTAAAATTCGAAGGTCACAGATTCAGATCCTACTGGTGACATGTGGTTGTTTTTCCTTCTGCTTTCTTATCAATTATCTTTAAGCCATAAAATAATTACACCATTAATTTCCAATTAATAAACACCACAAATAGAAAAAAAAATCCACTATGCTCCTTGGTTTCGATGGCTGTTGGCTTCAGTCATGTATGTCATAACGAGCACCTCTTTTCCCTTGCCTTGTCTGCTGTTAGATATGTAGAATGTGGTGTCGCCGGTAAGAGATTTATGTAAATGCACAATTTTCCTACACTTCTACACGGGGAACATGAGGAGTACTAATATTACTTGGTATATAGAGCATTTTGACACTGAATAAAAAAAGCAAGGCTTGACTTTAAACTCATTATTTCATTCATTTCCGACTTCTTCCGGCAACAAGCCTGAAGAATAGCAGGAAGTACCAGACTGATCACAGTCATGAGCAAGAAAAAGGAAGGAGAAAGAATAAGAAGTATTTGCTTTTGTTCTGAATTCCACCAAAGACAGGCGTTCATGCATTTCTTTTTCCCCCATTCAGTTCAATACCTTGACAGTCATTATACCCATGCCACATAAGCACTCTTAATGCCCAATAAGTCAATTGCCATCAAACTCAATGCAGATCAGTGGCCGGTGTGCGCTCCTCAGGGTCAACTGCACATGCTCAAATAGCTCACCGCAGATGCGGTTAATGGTAGTGGAATGCGCTATGCTAAATCTTTAAAATGTTATCCTACGGCTAGAATCACATTATCTCGCAACAACCGGACTGAATGCGGTGGCAGCACGAAGTGTGCACCAATGCCGCATTCAGTCCAGTCACTCCCGAAAGTTTCCTTTCCAGCATCGCATTTGAAATTCCCTACATTTACTAAAGAGACAGCTCAACGCGAGTGAAAAAAATTATCCATGACTATCTGCTTCCTTTTGATAGGGCAATGAAGCGAACCACAAAACCGCCGCCCACTAAGAATTTCGTGGTAGCGTGCTGTTTCCCCACTTCAGCCAAGCAAGGACGTGAAAGTCAAGACCGGTGCTGTTTGTAAATATTTTTGCCATGCACATTTCCAGCGTGCCTTCCACACCACGGGATGACCAGTGTAAATCTCTGTGTGCTGCAGGCTTATTTCGCCTCTCTGTTCTCATTACGCGGGGCGACAACGAGCCCGGCCAGCTTGTTATGCAGCATGCCTTCACGAAGGATAACACACGGTGCACAAGAATTTTGTTCCTAAGTAAATATGAGTTTTGGCACAGACTTGGTGCAGATTTTGCGTATTTTGTCATAATGTAGCAGCATGTAGCAGGCTTTGCATTTTAGCGCATTTAGATGCAATTGGTGCAGCAATCGCACCACTGTGCCATGATCACTCTGCACGATATGGAGTGCTCAGTGCCATGACGAGGTCTTTTTGATTCATGCCATTCATAACACTCATACATGGCCTCCAAGATTGGGCAACTTGGCAGGGCTCGGGCAAGCTGAGCGAACAATTTTCGTATAACATGGTGGTCACAGTGTTAATAGAGTGTTTTAGAATCGGGGAATTTAGCTTAGGGGCCCCCTATTCACAGGGCATAAGGTGGCCTTCCTGATCTGTACTCGCGAGAGCTTTAGAATAGGGGGCCGGCCACGTCTGGATTAAATTCGACAAGCAAAAAGCAGTAATAAATAATAAAAACAACAGTCGAGCCCACTTATAGCAAACCTGATGGTCACACAGAATGAGTTTGTTGCATCCAAGGTTTGTAGTTAGTTGCCTTCCCATATTACAGCCAAAAATAGAAAGTTAGATATAAGCGGCATTTATTTCTCCCCATGTGCATCTGCTTCTTCAATGACAGACCTTATCAAAGTGTTTTCAACACTTGCTGTTATGAAGCTGCTTTGGGGATTCGATTGCGGTTGAAGCGTTCATGGCAGCTCGTAGAAAGTTGGTCTCCTTGTCATCATCTTCATGATAGTCTTTCGCAGTCGAGGAGTCTTACAGTTGGCGTCCCGTAACAACTCTGCAATGTCGGCGTCGTCATCCACGCAAATCAAGTTAACCTAAACGGCTTCATACCCTGCTGGCTTTACATGAAGACACAATTGCAAGTATGTCTGAACTCGTGAGTGGTTCCATCACATCCTCCGTCGTTCCCAGGTCCATAGATATAAATCGGAATACACTCCACACTCAGTGCCACCAAGCGGCGTTAATTATCCTGAGACGCCGACACTGGGCCTCTCAGTTACTGTCAGCATAAGCTGTGATGTGCCGCCCATACGACACCTATAGAGCACGTGAATGATGCCCACGTCGAGTCGCTGGTGTCGCATTCGGTGGTAGAAGAGCTTGGTCACCGCAGTCAGAGAAGGCAGCACATGGTGCTCAATACAGTTGTCAAGCAAAAGCAGGAATTTCCTTTTTTTCGTCATTTAGTGCTTGAAATGAACAAACCACATGGCGAACAGTCGCGAGTCATTCCTACCTCCACCCCCTTCTATTCTAACGCTTAATGGCACCCTCGTAGAATAAAGAAAAGTCGCTTGTCATTTAGGCTTTTGTGTTGTGCCTGCCATATACAAGAGCATAGGTCACAAAGCATCTCGGTCTGCGAGACTTGCTGATGACAAACGGCAGCTGTTGATCGCTGCATCAATACTCGCATACAGAAGGACATCCAGTAACGCGAAGCTTGCTGTGCTCAATGAGAGTGCACATGTCGCCTTCTAAATCATACATTTTGACGGCCGCATCTGGCAAGTAGTTTCTTCTGCATTGTCTACGTCTCGCCTTCATTACTACTTTCTCCAATCACCACATTCTTTCCAAAGAAGGTGGTAGGGGAGGTTGCGTCATGGTGATGTGGGAGACTCTGCGGTCACTGCCGACGCCGGAAGCGCAAGGTTTTCGAATGCGGAGCAGAGTTTGTGGCACCTCTTCGTGCGCTATAACAGAGTTGCGCATCCAAGCTTTTTCGTTATATCTGAGATGCATTGCCATTGCCCTGACACATATTTTGATGCTAGCACCGACCTCATTCGTAATAGGCGAGCCTTTGTTATAACTGCGGCTGCTTTAAGGGGGCTCGACTGTAGCATGCGAAGTTCATTCGATTGTAACGACTTTTTTTTATGTCAGCAACCCCACATTGTTTGAACGTCCCGCTTTCCGACGTCCTGTCTTTATGGTGACCAAACACCACCTAGTACTCGCTAAGCCTAGCAGCTATCGAAATCCAGAAGTAATCTTAAAGTTTGCGGCGCAGTATTGCTGAGCATTTTGTGATGCGTGCACCTTGACACAAGTAAAAAGCATTGCGCATCATACATTTGCCATGAACACGAGACACAGTGAAGCGGCAACGACTAACTAATCGTGAGGTAAGCACCCCCCCCCCTGCCAGATGCCACCAACTTGCCCGAACTTATGCGGAGTTTGGGGAGCGTCACTATTTTGTCAGTTTTGGGTTAGTGTTGCCAGCTAACCCAAAAAACCAAGAGATGTTAGCATTCTGTGCATGTGTAGTGATGCCCCGCTTTGTCCCTATCCCCCAACCTATAGGGTCACCCTATTTTGAAACTCTAATACACTCACAACTGCTGGTGGAGATCACTGCTGCATCTTTTCACAGCTAAAGATTAACTTCTAAGCTACAGCGGCATACTGCTGTGCTTTACGAACATCGTAAAAATATTTAGTACATATTTGATTTTATGGAGGAAAAACGCTAAGGCGCCCGTGTGCTGTGCGATGTCAGAGCCAGGTGGTCGAAATTATTCCGGAGCCCTCCACTACGGCACCTCCTTCTTCCTTTCTTCTTTCACTCCCTCCTTTATCCCTTCCCTTACAGCGCAGTTCAGGTGTCCAACGATATATGAGACAGATACTGCGCCATTTCCTTTCCCCCCCCAAAACCAATTATTATTATTATTATATTTGATTTTCTGCAACATTAATCATATCGATTCAAATTTCCCTATAACAAGATGGTCACAGCAGTAATATACTTGTACTCCTTAGAGGAGATTTGCAACTTGACAGCTATAGATACAGTATTGTGCACTTTCATCGTGAAGACTTTCAAAAAATTATGCTGCCACCGTGTGGAAGACGGTGAAGTAACGAGTGTTAGCTGTTTGGTAGTGCAATCTATCGTTCGTGCAATGTATTATCACGTTATTAGCCTCACGGCGAGCGGGCGCCTACCGCCTTGTGAACTGCCGAGTGCTGATGTCACAGCCGCCATGTGAAGCCTAACCTTAACTAAATACTAACCTAATTAGGCGATACTGGTGTCTAACATGTTCTACC
The DNA here is from genome assembly GCF_052857255.1 of Amblyomma americanum. Classification (NCBI taxonomy): domain Eukaryota; kingdom Metazoa; phylum Arthropoda; class Arachnida; order Ixodida; family Ixodidae; genus Amblyomma; species Amblyomma americanum. The sequence continues at coordinate 140,976,569 of NC_135499.1, read as the reverse complement.
TAACCTTAACTAAATACTAACCTAATTAGGCGATACTGGTGTCTAACATGTTCTACTTATCGAGCCCGTTGCAAATATGACATTAGTTAGATCATGACATCATTGGTTAATTGCTTAACCGATATTACTATTGATTTACTATGGGGGCCGCCATCTTGATTTCCTCGGACAGAAAATTTCACGCCGAAGGGAGGTGGTAGCAGACCCCAAGAAACGTGACAAATAAGATTAACGCTTTTAAAATTTTCCCGCCTCAACAGCTGGCTCGTTGGCGGTGACACTGCACACAGAGCTTGCGTATTATGGTAACATTTGTATCGTAGCAAGTTTGACAATGGTACTTACTTAGTTGAGCCGTGCATGATGCAAAAACAATTTCCTGCGTTGAGATCGCCGAACCGAAACCCGCAAACGCCGCTTTTTCGCTGAAGGGCGGCAGTGGCGCCATCTGTTTTCTGCTGTCACCCTCCGATGCTTTCGGAGAGTCACAAAAGCAGATGATATGAGCTGAATTGGATAAAGTCACTCGGCTGAAAAAGAGATCAAATATTGTTCTTTGAAAAGTAGAACCTCGTTAAATCGGTTATTCTGATATTTTTTTCCGCTCAGTTAGCCGAAAATGTTGGAAGTGCTTCAGTTGAAGCAGACGAAACGGCCGGAACTGTGTAATCAAAGGGCCTGTGCTTCTTGCAACGCTCACCTCAGCGCCTAGTTGTGGCGATTTCCACTGCAGCAAACAGATGGCGCTACTGCCGCCTTCAATGAAAAAACTGCGTTTGCGGGTTTCAGTTCGCCGATCTTGACGCAGGCGATTACGTTTTTGCGTCATGCACGGCTCAACTATGTAAGTACTGTTGTATAACTAGCTACGATACAAAAGTTACCATAATACGGAAGCTCTGTATGCAGTTTCACCGCAAATGAGCCAGCAGCTGAGGCGGGGAAATGTTTGAAAGTCTTCACGATAAAAATGCACAATACTGTATAACTTCAGAAGTCATAGCGACATGCCACAGCACCTCCACTAGCACTTTGCTGTAACGCACAATTATTGATTTGCATGAACACATGCACTAATTGCAGGCTCGTAGCAAGCAAATAAAAAACATAAATGAACTCGGTACATTGTAAAATAAGAAAAAAATGGCAGTCCGCTTGGGACAATGCAGCAAATAACAAACTACACTTTGTAAAACCAGTTTTAGGAGAATGGAAGCCCTGCACCCACCAGGAATGTTTCAAGGAAGTGATTATCTGCTGTCCTCGTATAGGACACCCACACCTCACACATAATTTCCTACTGACGAAACAAGAGAAGCCCCAATGTGAATTATGAGAAGATGAGCTAACAATAAACCGTGTTTTATTTTCATATAAACACTGAGGAAAAGCATTTTGCAGTTTTTAGCAATGAACACATACCATTCCACCCCACATTACTCTTAGGTAAAGATGCACTTGTTCACATTTCATAGGTTTTTAAGTTTTTAAAGAGAGAAAGTGTCTTAAACAAATTGTAGATCTGATAATATTGAGTAATTTATAACAAGAGACTTTTTAAACCACACCTCAGCCTATTTCTCATTTCTGAGAAGGAGGCTGAGGTCTTCATTCGATTGGTTGGGAGCCTCAACATCCTTGCACAGGCAAGGATGGTTGCAGAGGTTACCAGGCTTTCTTTAAAGCTTTTACTAATGTCCATTTTTAAAATGTCTTTTCTTTGGCATCACTAGGCAGTAAAACTTACATTTTAGGCCGTCTACAGCACCGATCACTTTTCACAATTTTTATAAAATTCTGCAGAAAACGTTTATATACCTTGTGCTTGGTGCATGATGGCCTTAGCTGACTATGTGCCACTAAATCCAACACAACACATACACTAATTGCCAAAATTGCAAAAGTACTTGGTTCATATCGATTCGGCATGGAATCTACATTATTCATAGTCAATTTGGTTGTGGAAAAGTGCTGTTCTCACGCCCCTAGCAGGAATGCAAAACATTCAACATCATGAGATCTGTATAACCTGTGTTTGTCAAACTTGCAAAATACAGCATATAATCGCCAGAAAGCAAGGAATAAGTGCGTAATGAAGATAAAAATAGCGAGTTTTTCACTTCTATATTTCAGTCCGCCACATTGAATACAAAATACAGTCTGAATGCAACCTTTATTCGGCATTCCACAGGTTATAGCAGATGACAGTAGTATGCAAAGTATGTTGGAGTAACGAATGTTTACTTGAATCAAACACTACTTTCCGCAGTGAAGCACACACAGTTTTCCTTAAACTGATGATGTGAAGTGTTGTTGCTTGCACAATGCTTTTGTAAACATTATGAACAATTGTTACATATTGCAAGAGTGCTCTGTAAGCACACACGGCCAGCTTTTTATCGACCAACTCAAAATACTTCATGCCAATGATAGTGCTCACAAGGACCACATGCATTGGCTAGACGAGAAACAGGAGTTAAATGAATACAAGAGCTCATACTTATTCCTCCACCATTCTTGCGAGGTGCAAACAAAGTTGAATGAGTATAAAACCATATATTTATTTCTTCATTTGAGCTCAAAACATAAAGGTGACACTCACTTGTCCACACTTTTGCTGTCCTCACTGGTTGAGCCTTCAGAATCCCCATTTACGCCTTTCAGAGCTGTGGCAGGGGAACTGCAACAAGAGGAAGAAAAATTATCGAGTGCACACACGCATAACCCTGCGACAAGGTTCATCTGCAATCCAAATTTATTTTTTACAGACACTGTTTCTGACAGTGAGAGTAAATACTCAAATGAAGATCTTAAGATGAGCTGATACACAAGTCAAACTGATCCTTCCATCAATCCTTCAGCTTTCTTTAGTGCATGGTGCGTTACCTGTAGCCTGGTGCTCGTGGACACCCTCAGCGTTAGGTTACAGGTAACACCAATGCCTTTGAAAGCAGAAGGTGAGATAGCCGCTGCTGCAGCCAGACAGTAGTGCATTGCACACAACATGCGAAGGTCGTGGTTATGGCTCCCCACAGCAGCATGTGGCTGTCTTTTCTTTCACTTGCTGTGAAATTATCACCCGTCTAAAATGATTCTTTATTTCTCGTCTAACCAACACGACAAAGCAAAAAACATTTTACACTTTCCTTGGTTTCAAGAACTGGCTTCTTTCATGTATATTTTTCTCTGAAAAGTGCCTCAAAATACTACTCCCAGAACTCATACACTACTCAGTTTCATTCACAGAGGCTAGTGCACACATCAATAAAAAGTGCATGGAGTAGTTGTGCAGACCCTAGAATGAAAGCAGCAGTCGCAACCCCAGACATACCCTCTACACATTTTTTCAAACTGCTGTGACAACCATGATGTTATTTTATCTTGATAGCCAGCCATTACTCTGAGGACGAAATACAAGGCAACAATGATCTTTCCTGATCACATGACTTTAAGCAGTATCAAGATGGCTGCTACAAATACTTTTTCTGTAACATTTTTAAGATCAGGGTGCTCACAAGTAAGGAAATGTTTTCTTTAAACAAGTCTCAATGCTTGTTAAAGTACTGCCATTATTTTGTGCCCTTTGTGCCCCCTTTTTATGCAAGCACCATTGGCAGTACCACGACGGCACCACCCAGGATTAGAACAGCCCCCCTACCTCTCCTCCTGCTTTCCTGTGCTCCCTCAAAAAGTGGACACAAAACAAGCAGCGCTATACATGGCGTACAGCAAAAGGAGCAAGCAGAACATCTGAATGTATCAACAGACTGCTTGTCCTGGAGGTTTTATCTCGTGTACCAACAATGTGCACTGTAGAACGTGCCCAGTGCAAAAAAAAATGCAAATTTCACATTCTGTACATTTCTATACTCCGCGCTTCATACATCAGGTGCAACTCTGTCAAAGCTAGCGGTCTTGCTTGCACTGCCAATATCAAAAAGTTGATCAAAAATCGATAAAAAAATAGTGCATTCCTTGTGGTGAGCGAAAACTTGTAAATGCTTTGTCTGCAGTTTTATTATGTGATACATTTGTCATGAGCATGATTGCATACGCTGTTACCGTTGACGACACGCTGGTGCTTTCTTGTGCCTAGACCACTCGGCGAAAAAACAAGCGCGGAGTAATACGCTTCCCTTTATCTTTTTCATGCGGACTACTTCCGTACCTTTCACAGTGTTGCACCTAATATACGAAATGGGATTATAGCCTTAGCTGAAATCAGGAATACTGTCCTGCCGCTGTTTTCAACTCAAACAACACAGAACACAGCAAGATTATGTGCAGAGCTGACCTGTACTACGGATGGCTATATGGCAGTACAGGCCTCTGCTAAGATTAGCAAGCGGACAGCTGCAGATTTTGTGAACTTGTCTTTCAAGTGCAGCTAAATGTCAAAGCATGGTCGTTTCCACATTTCTGGCATATCTAAATGCAGCCTGTGTCGTTAAGGTTGTCAGCACAATACAAAAAAAAAAAAACGTTGTGGCAGCTAAGTTGAATACCACAGACCCAGATAACACTAGCCTCACAATATGCCAACTCTTTTCGCACGAGGTAGAGAGACATTTGAGAATTCACAAAAAGAACACACAGATGCTGTTTGCTGCTTAATAAGTGAGCAACAGTGTTAAAATCTGAAATTGTGACAAAATACCAGATGACTTGTTGGGTGAACTAAGCTGCTCTGAATCTCGCAAAGAAACAAAAACATATCGGAGCATCATCGCAGAAGCAGCGACCAAAAGAAGGCAAGGCGCGCAAAAAAAGAAAAAAATGTGCGTGTGTTCTGAACTGGCCTCGATGAGAAATGAGTGGAGAAGGCGCAGAAGCAAGCGAGGCGTCGTGTTGCGACAGGCAACGATGACATATGCCTACGCCACAACCACGATCATGGCGCGATAACAGCGGGCTGAAGACGAAGTGAGCGAATTCGGTCGCTTCAAAGATACACGTAGACAATACGGCGCGAGCCACACTGGCACGGAGCTCGCACTGCGACTGCGGCTTAGTATGACGCGGGCAGCCTGTAAGAACGATCCGATCATCGCTGAAATCGCACATACAGCAGCAGCGAGACGTTTTCCTGGCCGTGAGAAACATCGCTCAATAATCTGCAGTTGCCGGGGCGCACGCCGACGCCCAAACGTGAGCGTCCGGCCCGCGCAGACGGCACGACGATAGCTGCCTTGATGTTATAATAAAGAAATGAGTTATGAAACCGCACACAGATTCCTGCAAAACTATCCTTACCAGCGCCGTGCCCAACCGAACCAAGCTGGGACTGGACAGTCTTCCTTCTTGCGACGAGCGAGGCGAGCCAGCTGCTCTTACGGCCATTGAAATCGTCGAGCCGAGCACGAAACATGGCTTCGCCGGGGTCGAGCAGCAGCCTCGGCAAACGCTCTCGCACAGCGTACGGTTGGCGTCAAGCTTGAAATCAACGATCGCGATGGCTACCGTCGAATCCTGAGGTGCAGTTCAAAGCCTGCAGCCTGCTTGTCGGTGTCCCCACGCCTTTGGAGCCGCAATCACGGGAAAACTGCACTCCGTCGATACCCCTCGAGTGCCGCTGAGGAGGCCTCCCCTTCTGTGATCGGGGGCGCGGCATTTCGCCGCTCACCTGCGGCCGTAGTGTCGGGTGTATGTGCATCCTTGAACATATGCTGACACACTCGGGCCGCTCAGATCATTCCAAGGGTCTACACTAATGTAAAACGGCGCTTTTTCGACTGTCAGGGGTCAGCGGATGATCAACTCCCGGCGGCCATGTTTGAAGCACCGAGAGAGAAGCAGCGGTGGAGAGCGCCAGATAAAACACAAACACATAAAAAAGAATACAAAGCTCCAACGGTGTTGGATTTTCGGTGCTTACCCCGTTGGCGATTCTGGGTCGTACATCACGGCGGTACCGGCGGTGTTCCAAGCACTCGCAACGCCGAAATGGCAAGCAGCCGTCCTCGGTAGCGACGACTCGGCGCCTATCTTCAGCCTCGCAGTCCCGGGGCCCTGGCCGACATCGCCGTGTCTGCTACCACAAGACGGGAATTTCGGGTAGATCACATTCTCCGGCGGTCTTTAAAGTGAAAAAAGACTGCGTATTCAGCGGCGTACAAAGTAATGTCATCAGAGATGTCACTTACCTATTGATTTCATGCTTATTTCAATCGGCAACTTACAACTCGCGGCCGCTGTTGCCCCCTGCACTTTGCGTGTGGTGAGTGAGAGCGTGCGTGTGTGTGTGTGCAGCATGTGTTTGTGTGTGCGTAGCTCTCTAGCACTTTTAGTGAAAACGACTCATAGAAAGAACAAAATAACAAAGAATGCGCCACTGATACACTTGCTTTATTTTTATTTTTGTGGTAGATCTTCTGACTTGAGACATTCTTCGGTGCTTTCTTTTTGTATTGGAATAATTCTGGCACGAATGGCGCTGCGGTTACCTGCATCTCTGTTGCGGTGTCTTCTGCAATGACAGACGAAAAAGACTACTTTCTTGAACTATCATCAAATCCAATAAGGTTCGAACCTGTCAGTAAGATTGCGAACGTCTTCTTTGACGATGCCAATCAGCAGGTGTTCGTTGTGCGGTCGGGCGGAGCGACGGGCGTTGTCGTCAAGGGTCCCGATGACGACAAATCTACCGACTTCAGAATGGACGACAAGGGGGACGTTGTCTCGATCAAGTTCTCTCCCGATTTGAAAGTCCTTGCCATTCAGCGCAGCCAGAAGTCTGTCGAGTTTGTGAACTTTTCTGGCACGATCGACACTGTGGAGTATTCTCAGAGCTGCAAAGGAAAAGCCACCAACATCTTGGGCATAGCCTGGACCTGTGCGAACGAAATTGTCTTCGTTACGGACCACGGCATCGAGTTGTATCAGGTCAGCTCGGAGAAACGAACGCTGCGTGCTCTGAAGACCTACACGCTGCAAGTGAATTGGTTTGTTTATCAGCCAGCTACATCGTTGCTTGTGCTGTCGTCTGGGCCGCTTGGCAACATCTTGCATCCGTTTCAGTTTAAACCCGGTGTCGCTACGCGGCTCCCGAAGTTCGAAGTTGATCTTCCAATCATTCCCAAGCCTCCGAGAGTGTGTCTGCTCGAGCGGGACGTTACAACAGCAGTGCTGTACGGCAAGTGTGTTATCGTTGTACTCCGGCATCAAGCGAGAACTTCAGTCGGAAGCACAGGGGCCGAGATCGTCATTTACACCTTGCAGAAGGAAGCGCCGCCAAGAAAGACGGACATCTTGAAGCTAGACACTAGCGGGCGCTTTGCTGTCAACATAGTGGACAGCCTAGTCATTGTGCACCATCAAGCATCTAAGCGGTCAATGCTGTTCGACATAAAGCTGCCTGGGTACAGCGATGGTTTTGTTACGTATCACAGACCTGTTGTTCCCCCGTCACCCATCCGCCCCTTCAAGCTTAAGGTGTCTGTGCCACCAAACAATTCGTTAGAAGAGGTCAGCTATGAGCTGTACTCACCGAACTGGGTTGTCTTCCAACCGAACATCGTCATTGACGCAAAGATAGGTTGCCTTTGGTATGTCACGCTGAGACTGGAGCCCTTGTTGGCACACTTTGACGACAAGCGCCAACTGGTTGATTTCCTCCTGCAGCGGTCCAATTCCAAAGATGTTCTGCTCGGTGTGTGCTGTCGTCTGTTGGAAAAGGACTCCCAGTTACCCCTTGACCAAATTGCAGATGTCTTTGACAAACTTGCTGCCAAGGAAGGCTGTGTGGACCCTTCGGATATGTATGCTCACGTCTTCTCAAAATTCGCTGATGAGTGCGAGGACAGGTTTCATTTTGTTGTCTCCACCCTCGTCGAGTACATCAGGTCGTTGGTGCAGCACCAGCTGCCAGTTCCCTATTGCCACAACGAGCTCCTCATCAATGTACTTGTTCATAACCGACGGTTCCATCAGTTACATCAGTTCCTGCAGTACCATGTGCTAACAGATTCTAAACCACTGGCATGCCTCCTCCTGTCCCTGCATGCAGTGTACCCGCCAGCAACACAGCTAGCTCTTGACATGCTCAAGAGGCTTGGTACAGCCAATGAGGAAATTGTGGAAGTGCTTCTATCGCAGAAGAGGGTGCTCAGCGCTATCCGGTTTGTACAAAACCTGGGCACTTCGGACTCCATTTCGGCCCGCAAATTTCTGGAGGCTGCACGAACCAGTGAAGACCCTGCAATATTTTTTGCAGTTTTCAAGTTCTTTGAGCACCGTAACGAGACCCTAAGGGGTGTGCCAGAGTTTGCCAAGGGAGAGCACTGTGAGCAGTATGTCAAACATTTTGAAACTTTATATGGTGGAGTGTGAGCCTGAGCAACTAGTATGCAGTTGCCAAGTTGACTTTCAAAGCAATGGTCAGGACTGGTGTCCATTGCAGAATAAAATGAACAGAGTGCTAGAATAATCTGCTTGTGTTGCCAAGTTTTGTAGCACAGCCCAGCTCATTCATAACGCCAGTTTTTCCATGTGTGCAGAGGTTGCCACTGAACACATTACGTACAACACATGCTGCTTCCAAGGAACCTCTTCTCCGGTTGTTGAATCATTCCTTCGCAATGCACTTTGTCCAACTAAAGGCAACACTGGTTCCAAATTTACCACAACCAAAATTTTGTTAGCACTTCATTGCATATGGGAACCACACTGACAACAGGAACAAAGTGCGGCCGCTTTCTGTGCTTTGAAAACTGGATGCTTAGCCATTAGGTGGATTAGCAGTACTGCAAAATTGACTTTACAGTTTAGGAAGAGGTACAGTGCACCTTTGAAAAGCTGATGAAACTTTTTTATTCCTCTTTAACACTCAACACTACAGCTGTTAACTAGCACACAGAAACAGCTTCAAGAAAAAAATCGATTCTGTGAGACACTTTGTAGAAAGGCCATAACACCCCATGCAGAAAAGCACTGTTAACTTCCGTTTTAATCACTCCAAGGTGCCTGTACCCATCAATGAAAACTACGTGGTCCACTGTAGATGTAGCAATATTTGCATTAAAATGATGACCCTCGCTGCTTCCAGTAGATTAGGTAAAACAAATGGAAAAGTAGACGCAACACTTCAGAAACCCATGTGAAAAAGGCAAGCAGAACTTTACACAACTTTATTACAACATCTAGGAGGGAAAAAAGAATGGGCAGACTTAATTCCCTACTGCAAACAATGCAAAGACTACTTCCGGTACCACATCTGGGCCATGTTCATGCGCTTGATCTTCCTTTGCAGCTGCAGGATACCATACATGAGGGCCTCTGCTGTCGGGGGACAGCCTGAAAGGGAAGAACTGCGGTGTGAGCAATATTCAACTTCGTCCATGACACTTGTGCCATAGACTTCGTAAAAAGTCCAGTGAACTGCTTAAGATGTAGCACTATCGAAGCATCAAAATGAACACCTACAGAAACAAGCTACATAAAATAAGAGTGTTCCCACAGTGAAGGGTTCCAGAGGATGCCCAGTGAACATGAAAGAAAAAACGGGAGAGCCAGGAAAATCTCAAATAGGGACAAATAAACCACGGAATTAGTAAGAGATATTGTCTAAATGACCACACGGGATATACTGGGTAGCATGCAATGCATCTTGACAGCTTGCTAAGCTTCTGGCATGCTGTTAAAGCTCTTTTTTTTTTTCAACTTTATTGTGCTAAGAGATGTGGAAAGGTGCGAGTCCTGATATAACTGTTTTAGTGTTAGGGAAGTGGGCATCGCAAGCTGCAGCTAGTTTTAATTGCAGCAATAGGGAGAAACAATAGAATAAAAGGTAAATTAAGAATATTCCACGTACAAAAATGGAATGAACAGCTTGCAAAACCAAAAAAATCATTTTTTTTTTCTCCTGAGTGGCACATTCAGTGCTCCTGAGCATTGTGCACTGGTCCCCACCAAAAAAAAAAAAAAAATTGCACACAGCTGACGTATTGAAAATCAAGTAGTACAGGTTCAGCTCTGTGTTCTACTCTACAGAGTGCTCTGCAAATTGCCAGGAACCAAAGCATTATTAGCACACTAGCATTGCAGCTTTGGCTACCATCTTGGAAGAGCATGGACTTGAGTTGCTGACGAGCACTGCACAGCTACCTTCCACCCGTTAAGGGCACTTTAAGCAAGGTGGGCACCAATGGGAAGCCGGTCGGTACAGTTTTACCTGGCACATAGATGTCAACGGGGATGATGCGGTCGCAGCCACGGACTACCGAATAGGAATAGTGGTAGTAGCCACCACCATTGGCACAGCTTCCCATGGAGATAACCCACCGAGGCTCCATCATCTGGTCATACACCTGCAGCAACGACAACCATTAAGAAAGAAACCACACTGCGAAATGTCCATCAATCTACCACTGAGGTACTGCAGTAAACAAATAAACACTGCAAAAAATATTTGCCACCACGCTTCCTCCTTATGAGGGGATCACCTCCTTTAATTATGAGCAATTTTAAAGCACCATGAAAATGGTCCTTTTCTAGATTTAACAATGAAAAAAAATGGTGCAATTAGGAAAATGCGCATAAATACAGCTTCATTGTGCTTGTTATTATGACCTGTCATCTGCCCGAGGGTGGCTGCAGCCAAAAATGTGTGCATTAAATTCAGAACTGAGGCTGCGCAGACGTCAGTAGCAAATTCCATGTGAAATACTGCCACTTAAAGGGACCATGAAATGCTTTTGCTTATAGAGTCCATGCAGATTGCAATTTGACTAGAATAGTCACTAAGAGTACCTCTACAGAATGAGATATGTTGCATTAGAATATGACCATCAAAATCATTTCAGGGTGCCTTTAATGGAGAAAATTTTTACTACTCTTAACGTACAGTCAACCCTACTTATAACGGCCGTAAATATGAAGAACGCTCGCTCGTTTATTATTTAAATTTTTGGTGCTACCATCAGAACATGCATTAGGGAAATGTGTGGAGAACCTGTTTCCCCCTCCATTTCGACGCGGCCCATCTTCAGCATCGTGTCAGGAGAGCACCGGTTGGGCGAAGAGGGAAATCTCCCTCATGGGGGAAGCAGAAACAGCGACGGGAGCGCCACCTCGTAGGTTGCGCGGAATTCTGCGGAACTGGAGAGGGTCTCTTCAAGATCCGGCTAGCATCGTGAGTGGTTGCAGCCGCACGCTCTCGTCACCTTCCGCAGCTGGCGCACGGAGATCCGTCGTGCCCTGCAACTGGACTTTTGATTCCAGGCAGCAAAGTGAGTGCAGCAAACGCGCGCTCTCGTCACCTTCCCTAGCATATGCTCGGGGATGGCTTTGCCCCCAGAATGAGGCGCGCACGGGAAAACCCGGCCGCCATTGCCGGCGCATACAAATGTTCGCCGCCGATACTTCCTAAGTCACGCTCCTGCCCCAGCCGGTAAGTCGGAAGTCTTTCTTACATAGCCTTCTATTTCCAAGTAATTCCTCGATGTTTTGTAGCTAGCTGGCCCGCTCTGTGTATTAATTGCAAGTGTAATAAATAGCATATGAGTGTTAACGCTTTGTCTTCCCCCCATATTTCCACAATGGCAGCCCAATGTGTGGCAAGCTCTTGGGACGAGGGAAAACAGTCAGTTCGGTTCGCGCAATGCCCGCCCAGATTTGGGACAGCATTAGGCCTGACCCGAATTCGGAGTTGCTAGCAAGGCTAAGATGCTTTCTTGACAGCGAGATGAGCGTAATAGCAGCATGAAAGAATTGCCGTGGATGCTACGCTTTTGATGAACGCTTCATTGATACACCCTTAGAAGGTGAACCTACGAGGTCCGCACATGTAGAGCCAGACCGAGCCATCCACGGAGAACAGCAAGCCAGAAGCGAGTGAATGCGGAAGCCTGAAGGGTGGCCCGATTTTTCTTGTACATAGTAGTTATAAATATTCTCTGTTCTGTCTCTTTGGCTCTGGGAGCTGGGTGCCGTAATCAGCTGATTTGCATTGCAGCCGTGATTGCACGATAAACACCGGGGCGCTGCAACACTGCGGGAAGCGGTGGGCATCGTTTCGCTCCAAAGTTGCTGGTATAGCAGCGAGCGAGTAGGGTCACCTTGGCAGAAACGCATCTCCTCGTGGCGTTGTGTTCTAGCTATTGTCCTTGGCCGTTTGTTGGCACCGGCAAGTGTCAGAGCGAGTAGGCCTAAGGCTCTTAGGGGACTGCCTGTCACTTCTGGGAGGACATAGCCTTACCGTGGCACAAGCACGCACGGACGGGTTTGCTTGTTTTATATGACACTCACTAGAGCCGAGAAGTCTCGCTCAACTATAAAAAGCTTACTTTGTTCAAACGAACTTCGTATTTTTTTTATGAATGTGAAGCGAATTGATAATTTCGCGGAACCAGAGGCGCTAATGCAGTTCAAGTAAGCTCCATGCCGGAAAGCGAACTGCAAATGTGCTTCGACCGAAGAGAGCCAGCTGTATTCAAATGAACCAAGCGTTTGGGCGGTGCCGGATAGAATTGTGTGGCACTCGCATTGCTCCGCATTTTACCAAATGGTCAGTTTGCGCGGTCTCCATTGCCTTCGATTCAAACTTTTGGAAGGATCATAGGAGCGATATGCAGAGTTTGTGAGAAGCTGCCCCGGCCTGCTGTCCACTCTATGGGTCCCTGCCTGCTGCCTTGCGGCCGTGAGTCATCGAGCTGCGGAGTCTCTGGCGAACAGTTTGCAGCGGCGACGAGAGCGGGGGGCCAGCACCCCCCTATCTTCCAACAAAGGCGCGTCAGTGCAAACAACACCCTCCCGGCACGCTAATTTTGGATGCCTGCCGCGGGACAAGGACGGGTACCTGGTGACCTTGCTGCTCATCGGATGACCCCGGCACCCCACCTGTACGAGCTGTCTTGCAGTCATCACCGCCACGCTCGTGGCCCCTTCATCGATGGCATCTATGGACAAGTTCAACCGTAGGCCGACATTTAAGGAGGGAGGGATGTGGAAAACCTGTTCCCCCCTCCGTTTCGACGCGGCCGACCATCTCCATCGCCGGGTGTCAGGACAGCACCGGCTGGGCGAGGAGGGAAGTCTCCCTCAGGAGGGAAGTCTCCCTCAAGAGGGAAGCGGAAACAGCAACGGGAGCGCCACCTCGTAGGTTACGCGGAATTGTGCGGAACCGGAGAGGGTCTCTTCGGGATCGGCCAGCATCGTGAGCGGTTGCAGCCGCACACTCTCGTCACCTTCCGTGGCAGGCGCACGGAGATCCGTCGTGCCTTGCGCTGGACTTCTGGTTCCAGGCAGCGAAGCGAGCGCAGCAAACGCGTGCTCTCGTCACCTTCCCCAGCAAATGCTCGGGAATGGCTTTGCCCCAAGAATGCAGCGCCCACAGGAAAACCCGGCCGCCATTATCGGCGCATACAAACGTTCGCCACCGATACCTCCGAAGTCATGTCCCTGCCCCAGTCGGTAAGTCGGAAGTCCTTCTTATGTAGCCTTCTATTTTTGAGGAATGCCTCGTTGATGTTTTGTAGCTAGCTGGCCCACTCTGTGCGTTAATTGCAAGTGTAATAAAATGAGTGTTAACGCTTTTTCGTCCCTTCCCTTTGTCCCTCGAGCACGAACCCCTCCGCGGTTAGCGAGCGGAAACGCTGCATCCGTGGGAGTGCGGGGGGGGTGTCCCCCCGCCATATTTCCACAAATGGCAACTTGTCTCAGATACAATGGACATCTGTGGCTGCACAACTTTGTTATGGTGACAAAGGAGGTGTCGTAAACTCTGCCCCGAAGTTGGAAAACTCACACTTCCAGCTAGCGCAGAGACTGAGGAGCATCTCTCAGCCCCTGTGACACCACTCCGGAAAGAAAAGAAAATAAAACGGCGACATTGAAACTAGGTAACCGCCGGTCAAACACGTGCCGATCGCCTACAAGGTGAATCAGTGCCTAGCTGTGCACCGGCTAGTCAAAGCATTCGATGTGGAAGCAAAGTTACTGCGCATGGTCGTTGATCAGGTAACGGCAGCAATTTGAGAAGCTTGAATGCTTTGCTGGCCATGCTATGGTATTGTGCTGCTACATTGTATGGACAGCGCCAGATAGCAGACGGAGCAGCAGATACATTGTGTGCACATGTGCGCTGCACTGCTTTCAGCGCTGCATGTGCCCAGGACCGATAGATGACGCTGTCGGAAACAGACATGATCAGACACAAGCAGATCTGCGGCAACCCCTCGTTGATGCAAAGCTGGCCAGATGTTGACTCGGATGACTACGTTCGCGTAGAGACAATATCACAGAGGAGTTCTCCGAATGAGCCGTTGTACGCAAGGTACGAGCACTCCCAACTGCTAGGAATCTGATTAATGTTGACCGACCTGACACCAGGTGCCATGGATGCTTGAACCACGATTAGTTATATTCAGCCCCGAAAGCAGACTTTTGGCAGCAAGGGTCTCGGCCAGGAGAACATGACCGCCCTGAAGAGCCCACATAGCACCGCGATAGGTTCTACTTTCAAAAAGTAGATGTGCATGAAGCAGTTTTTACGGAGTTAACGGCACTTTTTGCGAACTTAGCAATTCTGGCTGTATTAGGGAGAGTCCACTTACAAGAAGCGTCGGATACAATGAATGCAATATGCATGACCGTCAGGTTCGTTATAAGTGCGCTCGACTGTACTTGCAATACAGAATGTAATACTTCCACTGCATAACTTTATATTAACCATCTCTGAACCACGATGCTACAGGATATTGGTTCATGCTGCAGCAGTGCAAGGTGGAATTTAGAGCATCCCTATAAATGGTTACGCAGGGAGACAGTACATCCGACCACGTCATCAAACAAAGGCAACAAACTTTTTTCTTTAATAACTGGATAACAAATGGCCTTTTCTTGTCATTTAAGCTCATAGATATACACTGTCAACCATCATCATAGTGATTCCACAATACCACAAAGCGAGCTATCATGACATACACAAGACACCTGTACAGACTCCACACACCTGCCTGCACACCTACACTCAAATGGTGCACCCCAGGGTGCACTGGTGACATTTGCAGCTGCCTGCTGGGAATGGTGTAGATTTTGGAGGTATGAGTAAGTAAGCCACCATACATACAGGAGTGCTTGCACAATGAGATATTTCAACACCTAGGCAACTCATTAATGGTTCCAGCACCTTCCACAGCATATCATTCATGCACTCTAGACAATTTGTGGAACATAGTGCTAGTTGTACTATTATTATTCTGCAAATAAATACAGGTTGTGCCAGTCAATAAATTCAATCAACATTTTAAAATGTATCAATTTAAAGGAAAAAAAAAAATGTCTAACTGGTTCTTTTGAACGCCGGGCTTCATGAATTAAAAACAATCTGCAAGAAAATGCTTAATATTGCTCATTACACGATATGCAGATACTAGCTAGCACATAAACAGGACGCACTATAGTACTGTGCATTTCTGTGTAAGTAAGTTGCAGAAACTGGTGATTAATAATGACCTCACCAAACTGATTAAACCTGAAAAGGTTGCCAGTGCATACACTACCTTTCTTAATGCTGGTGCCATCTTGTTCGTAACTGTCCCGGCTACAATGATGACGTCGGCTTGACGAGGACTTGCACGGAACACAACACCATAACGGTCCATATCGTAGCGTGGCGCTGCAATGTGCATCATCTCCACAGCACAGCAGGCTAGGCCAAAGGTAAGAGGCCAGAGCGATGTCTGCATGGAACATTAGAACAAAATTGACTGGTTCCACCTGTTTCTGCATGCAATACGAACCATCACAGCTGCAGCCTCCATTTATAACAGTACTGATGCATTACATAGTAACCTACTGAATCTTGGATAAAAGTAGTTAGTGACTATCACAATTAACACTGTTCTCTTTCCATTATAGGCTTTCTTGTCAACTAACTTGTTACCTTCGGCTCAGTTACATACTGCGATCCCTCATACACACATTAAAGGAGTACAGACACCGACTTTTGCGTACGTTTTTTCCTCTTTGTAATGAAGTGTAAGACATTATTTACATAGATTACCACGTGGTATTCTCCTGCGACTGTTAAATAGTCTGTGACCGAATTTTTCTTGTGCTATTTCGGTTTCACTTTCAACAGCTTGAACGATGACTGTGACGTCGAAGTGTGCTTATACGTCACACAAGACATGAAAAAACAGTGATATTATCACTGCTTCGGTGTTTTAAATCAGTAAAATGCTAAAGCCAGCCTGCCACAAGAGCCGGAATGGCAACGGATGTAGAAGCAGCGATTATATTGTGGTTTTTTCAGGCCTCGCATTACCTATAAGCGCACTTTGACGTCACAGTCATCGTTCAGCAGTTGAAACTGAAATCAAAAGAGCACGATAGAAAGATTCGATTATATAAATTACTTAGCAGTCGTGGGTGAATGACACATAGTGATTCATGCGTAGTACACTCCTCCGCATCATTGTAGAGAAGAAAACATGCCATCAAAATTACATGTCTACACTCCTTTAACGTAACTCGCAACCTTTCCTTGTCTGACCACAGTACATCAGTCACTAACAACTCTAAATGAAAAACCATCTTCTCCCTTTGTAAATCTTTTAGGCAATTAACACTTGTTCGGCCGGACCTAGAAAATGCACGCGTCATTTTGAACACACATCAGTCACTACTCTCAAACAACATGACTAAGGCATGTGGTTTTTATTCTTTGCATGCACAGCATGCTGCATCGTCAAGCCTTAACACCCAATGATGTCACTGCTGAAATCGTAATATTTAATATTTGATTCTGTTCCAGAAATGCTGAATTCAGACCAATGGTGTTGAAACGCAGCAGCGGTTTTTGGCAACGGACATGACATAGCACTCAAATTGGGCGCTGCATGTTTGGTCGATTGGCGGTCGAGTTAAAACTTGATTATTGCATATTTAGGAAATGAATCGCAATGCGTCTGATTATTGTAAGCTTTTCTAATAGAAAGAATCTAAAAATAAGCACTATAAGTGAATAAAAACTAATAAAAATAGTGCCAGAGGCAATGCTCTCCATTTCACTTCAAACTATCGCCGAGCGGGACGCTGCTGTTCTAAGGTGTCGATACCAGGAAAATATTAAAAGAAAAAAAAAAGAAACCAGTCGGCATACACCATTCCAAAACAGGGGATGGAGGGGGAAGAGGGGGCAGATTGGTGGTAGCTTTCCAACCTGAAAGCCAAAGGGACCATAAGTAGGTACGGGAAGCCCTGCTGTGCTCCTTTAGTCGCACCTGACTCATCAAAGGCGTGTGTACTCAGAACAGCAACGGCATCAAAATATGTGGCTGTGGGCTGTCCTGTGCACTCAACAATGGTATGCAAGCTGGGTGCAAGGCGTGGCTCTGATTGGTAGTACTCAACCTTGGCTCTGGGCGAGTAAAACGCGATTTCATTGCATCTTTTTGTTTTGAATTTTTTAAGTGGAGTAACTTTCCTTCGCAACCTCCAATTTCTGTAATTCTTTTCTGCACTGGTCCCTGGGATGCATGGAGAATCATGTGAGCCAGCATAATCGGCAGTGCAAAAAAAAACATTTAGTGCCCCTTTAAATCTGCGCACAATCATAAACCATCGTTCCTGCTTTGACTACAGCTGTTACACTGGCATCTATAATCTGAAATCTCGATCTAATCTGCCTATTCTAGATCTTCAGTACAAAATTTCATGATATCATAAATGTTCTCATTCACAACTTTCCAACTCCACAGTTTCTGTAGCAACCAAAAGGGGAAAACCACACAAAACAAAAACACGAGGCAGTTGTTACACGTTTTCTTCCTGTGTAGTCATGCCCTTTCAGCTGCTAAAAAGCTACAATTCAGAACTAACTCGACCAGTTTCAGCCCCTTGTTTTTCCTCTAACTCCATTACCTTTCCTCTCCACCATACTTCAGAAAATATAAACCATACCAAACTGTTTATCTGCCGCACGTCTATGCTACTGTACAGCTATATTTCTTTTGAATTAAACACTGAAATATGATAAATTTTCTAATCAAAGCCATACTCCACTTCAGCCATCAAACAGATCAAGGCAGCCAGTGAAAAAAAATTATCTACATAAGTGCACAATTTTTTAGGTAATATTTCATATCTGACATCATTTAGGTGTTTTTGAAATATGAAAATAAGAAGTGTTATACTTATATTTAACAGATACCTAGTGCAACACTAACTCTCCACTTTCTCTAGTATGACCTTGACAGCTGTGGGGAAAGAAAAAATTGAGTTTTACTTCAAATTTCATTCAACCTTCATTTAAATTCACTCCTCAAAATGTATGGAATAAAACCAAAAAAAATGTGCAGACAAAATCTGCCTGCCATAAAACTACGCGTAAAATTTGTCAGTGTATGCCAGTTACCTTCCTGCCCCAAGCGAGGATGTCATCGGCTCGAGCAAGTGCAAACTCCACTGCATTTGTTGGCTTGAAGGGTGAGTAGGGCCTCCAGGGCACCTGACTGGTATCTGTAGGGGCCGGTTCAGAGGTCTTTGAGGCAGTGGAGCGCAGCTGCTGTGTCACTGCCACACTACGACACTGTGGCCCAAGAATGCGGTGAAGGACTGAAGTCGCCATGCGGCCCGGCCCCCAGATGGCTGCAGTTCAAAGCATTCATCAGAAAATATGGGCATTCAATTGCACAGTTTTCAAGCCGCTGCAGTGGCTCAGTGGTAACAGTGCTCGACTGCTGACCCAAAAGACGTGGGTTCGACCCTGACTGCGGCAGTCACGTTTCGATGGAGGCGAAATGCTAGAGGCCCATGTATTGTGCGATGTCAGTGCACGTTAAAGAACCCCAGGTGGTCGAAATTATGCGCAGTCCTCCCCTATGATATCCCCTTAGCCTGAGTCGCTTTTTTTCTTTATTGTTTCTTTGGCAATACACAGGTATTGGGGGGACGTTTAACCCCATAAAACCGTAAAACCAAAAAATAGTGTTGTTTCCACATTCAGAACCACAAGCTCATGTTGAACTTGGTGCATATTCTGTAAGCCTGCAGTGTAAATATTCAGCTGTGATACACAGCTCGCTATAACTTGAAAGCATGTTAGACAGGACTACATGCCCCATCATTGCCTTGCTGGTGGTAGTTGTTGAACAGAGGTAATGATGATCTTCACTGCTTGTGTTAAGGTTAAAGAAAAAGTAAATGTAGCAAAATCCTGGCTCGTAACAAACTTGGTGGCCTAACACCATTGTTGGCATCCCACTGCTAGTGTGTCCAAAAGTTGCTGCTATAAAACAACAAGCAAATGAGCATGACTAGATGATTACAAAAAGAGCATTCGTTAAACTCTGGACAACTTAAAAATGCATGTTCAGCACTTGGTTCAACTTGGTTTGCGACCTTCAATGGAGAGCGTGTGCACCACAACAATCCATGATTGCGATACCAACTATGGGTGCAACAATGCTACTTGTTGCACATGAACTACCTCTACATCATCTGCGCTTACAGCACCTTCGCATGCATTCACCTGGCCAGAATGTCAACTTTGTCATTAAGATCCCGCTTTTTTTACATGTGTGCAGTGGAGAGTTTTTCAAGGACGCGAATGAGCAAAATAAAAAAAACTCAGCCAAAGTAACATGGCTCTCAGTTTTTCAGAAGATATGCTGGGCCTGCAGCCTAATACCTGCAGACGAATATCGAACAGGAAGCACACGCTTTTTGTAGGCAGTTCTTTGCGCTTGCAAACACACTATAATTTATGTTGAATTAATGGTACTGTCAGGTAATGAAGTGGAATGACATGATCACATGCAAGGAGGTAGAAAAAGTGGCCTGTAGGTTCACGTTCATTCTGGTTATGCAAGGAACAGTGCACACAAGGCTGGAATGAAAGTTACACGTGTGCCGACTTACAGCTGCAAACTCAAATAAACATGTTTTCAGGTAAACGTGAAATGTGCTCGTATAGTCAGGACCAGAGCTTAAAGCTTCCAACAGCACACAAGAATGTTGAGTGAACATATGCGCACACGAGAGGCACAAAAAGATCAAATGACCCGCTTCTGAGCGTCACGGAAATGACCGACGCTTATCGTCTACTTCAAGCCGGCATATTGTGTTTGGATACAGTAAAATGCATGTGCGACAGTCGGAACTACGGAGTGGAGAGTTTGAAAGATGAGCCGTTACTTTTAGGACAGTCGAGTACGATGGCTCACCAGAAATCGGGACTTCGTAATGACCACTCTGTTCAACCTGACGCAAGCAGCTGAACTGTTTGCCGCGATTCGAGCTTTAAACAGTACAATGGTCGAACCTTCGTTCTACATGCAGCAAACCGTCCAAGTAAGTCGCTCAGTGCGCAAACTCCACCGGGCGCAATGAATGCACACACTGAAATTAGGGTAAGTACAATGCCTCAGTACACATACGTCAGCAGGACACATGTCCGCGACAATTTTCAAGCTACGTTACTACGCTTTCTGCCGCAACTCGGGCGACGATCGTCATGTTATGTTGCTACGCTTCCGCCGTAACTCGGCATGTGCATTCTAGTACTCCACACTGACACCAAAGTAACGATGGCGTATCAATTTTTTCGTGAACATATTGTGCATCGGGACAAGCTTTCTGCTGCATCGCCAATGTTAAATTTCGAACAATTATTGTCGGATAGAGCAAAAGCAAATGACTCCGCATTTACCTTGGCTACCCATCCTCGGAGAACGAAGATACCCTTCAGCAACCGAAAGTCAACATGCAAACGGATTGGATTAGGTCGGATTTCTAACGACATTTAAAGATATATATATATACTAAAAAACGAAACCGAAATAGTTTAATGTGAAAAAAAATAATTATTAAAAATGATTCTTCAAATATATTTTGTAGATATTTCAGTCATATCTCACGAATATACGAGCGGCGACTTATTTTTTGCGTTTCTTCCGGGTGCCTCCAACGTAGCCGGCTAGCGGCGGCTGTGCTGTGCTTTTGGAGGATGATTTTGGGCTATTTGGGTAATTTAGGATACCTAAAGTCCCTTCATGAGCTTTTCTAAAGAAAAAAAAAAAAGCTTTAGGGATACCTATGAGGCTTTTGAGCGCTCATGAGCGCTCTCTACAGAAACTTTTGCTATGCCGTTGTGAGATTGTTATGGTTTTCATGTAACCGCAACTGTGTTAAAGTGTACTTAGCACACTTAAGCAAGGGTATACTGCTCTGTCAACGCTGCCCCGATAATTTCCAACATCTCTATTTATTTCCTTCCTCTATGGCATCGCACGCGTATTATAGTACACGATAGCACGAGTGCGCAAAAAACTTCGCGAGTGCCGTCTGCCGAAGACACCTGCGCCCATAGACTTTCTTATGGTGAATTCCAATCGCAGGCCCGGAGCGGTCTGCACGCTCTGACAGAGCGCCTGAATCCGGCGGAAAGGGCGCGACCTGAAATTGCGATTGGAGTACACTTGCTCTGGCCAGAGCATGTAGGGCGCCGCTATCGCCGCTGCATAAGAACGTCACGCAAACTTCCGGTCGGATCCGCCGATTTCGGCGAAGCAGTCCCGACTGCTCCACGGAGCAATCTCGGCTCGGCAACCGCTCCTTGTCTACGATTGGAAGACGCGATCCGTGGCTCAGATCTGCGTTTGGAATACAGTTGCTCCGAAAAGAGCAGGAAACGTACGTTGCTCCAGAAGTGCTCCAACTCTGCGATTGGAAGTCACCATTAGAAAGCCACGCCTCTTTCCCACTGTCACGTGACCAAAATGCTAACGCGCGCGGACGGATCGACTACCGTCCGCGAGCGCGCGATGCGCCAGTTGTTAACGCATCTCCGGCGACGCGTCGTAGGCAAGGCGAAAGTCAGGTGGCCATAGAAGGGCCTTTGAACTCTGCGCAGAGATTACTCGTCGACCTCTGAAGTGGAACTCACAATTGTTGCACCATGCCATCGACTCGAGTTGCTGTGGTGAGATCACGACCCTGGTATCTTAAATGATAAGTTAACGTGAGAAGTTGGGCGAGTTGGTACGTATTCGTGGTTAAGCGAGTGCAAAAAAAAAAAAGACGAAGACGGTAAAGAAGATGACGACAATACTGCACAAGCGCTCACTCACAGATGAACGTGTATTCGGAAAAAAACAGCATTATATGCACAGAAAGGCGAAAATACAAAGAAAATAAGAAATGAGATTGAATGTGGCAGCACCAGGGATGCTAACCAGGAATGCTTTACACGTGCAAGAACAAAAATCCCAGAGCAAAGCAGTGAATATCGGCACTGAAAATGAAATACATGAGGAAAGTGAAGTGTCACCAAGAAAAGCTATTTCTTTGTGTGTTAGGGTGACAGCTAGGAGGGGTGTTGATGCACGTGCCAATTGATTTTGCAATGTAATATGCCTCCTTAACTCGCGCGTGAATTGGTTATGGTGTGTGAAAAGAATAGTGGTGTTCCCAAATTTAGGTGCGCATCACTTATGTTTTCCTAGCCGGTCACATTCCCAGCAGTGGTATGCCAGGTTAGAGCGGTCTTGGCTAAAAGAATCCTTATGCTCCATTAGGCGCATGTTTTAAGCAGCGACCGGTTTGGCCGATGTAAGCATGGCCACAGGTCATCAGAATTCTGTAGACTACATTTTTACAGCATTCAACAAATTTGTTAAAGGGACCCTGAAATGATTTTGATGGGCATATTCTGGTGCAACGGATCTGCAGAGGTGGTCTTTGTGAGTGAGTTAAATTGAAAGCTCTGCATGGACCCTATAATTTAGAAATTATTTTAAAAAATCGCTGCTCGCAGTAGCTCGCAATCAATTAGGATGACTGACCTCACCGCACGTCCCTTGCTCCAATGACATCAGTGGGCAGACGGAGCAAGCTTGAAGGCTAGCCTTTCTGCCCACTGACATCATCGGGGTAGGTGACGTGTGATGAGGTGAGTCGCCCTAATCGGTTGCGAGCTACTGCGAGCAGCGATTTTTGAAAATGATTTCGAAATTATAAGGTCCACGCGGAGCCTTCAAATTTGACACAAATACCCACAAAGACCACCTCTACAGATCTGTTCCACTAGAATATGCCTGACGCCACATACTTTACTAATGGAACTTGGGGTTGCATTCGCCCATTGCAGTGCAGCCTCCTCCTCATAGAATTTGTCAAGGGATCAAGTACACAAATAATAACTGCATTGTCATTGCCAATGCCATTGTGTATTAGATGTTGCAAACGAATTCTTGAACGCTACGCGCTGTCAAGACAAGTAAAATATGTATTTTTTCATAAAAGAACATATTCATATGTCCCAAAAATTGTGGCATAAATAAGGGACATCAATGCTTCCATGTTTTTATCTATTTAATAAGTAAAGAAAATATCACACGAACTTTAGAACTATATCAGTTCGAAACCTGCAAAGCAGTGCATATGCCGCCGATATGAAAAGCACGTAAAGACCTTGAAGTGGAGCAACTTGCAGACAAATATTTTAATAAATCTTTGTCATTCTAGAACCTTAATTGTTTACATTTTTGTGCATATGCAATGGCTAGGGAAAAATCTCAGTGACACTGTCCTTCGTTCCAATGTATTGCGCAGGAGCAGCTGTCACCGTTTGTGTATTGTGAGTAACTGCACCGAAATTATAATCACAATAAAGAGCACATATAGAAGCAGCAGTTCTGGAAAATATACGTTAGAAATGCGAAGATACAATAGAGTATTACAAATGAGAAGATACAGCTTGATAAAGAGCAAAAAAAGTGTCAGTGGAAACAAAGTTCACTGGATGTATACACATAACCTGGTAATAAGTTCTTTAATATATGCGTAGGTCTCCAATAAATCTACTTATGTAAGAAAAAGTCACTGTATATAATTTGTCAAACAAATGAAATAAATATGTTGTACAATCAGAGATAGCTTTACGTACAGAAAGACGGACGATCCAGGCAAGAACAAAACTATGATCGCAGGAATCGTGATGTGTACTTGGGCCTTACTGCAGGCCACGACAGCACTATATGGGTGGGGTAATAGAGGAAGAATGCAGAAATCAATACGAAAATGTGTATGGTAAGTACCTGCACAGCGGCAGCAATTATTCTGCATCCAAAATTAAAGAAGGGTAATGCTTTGATTCAAAAAAGAAGTAAAAACAGGTAGTTAAAAAGGAAAGAAAAGGACAAACGAAAGCCACAGATGATGCGGCAAGTTGAACTGCCCAATATCTGAGTGTGTTTGGAAGCGCCGCATGGACTGGGTTTTCAATGAGCAAGGTTGGTCAAAATTGGTTACTGATGTCCTCGTAATTTTCGTATTCGCATGGTAACTTTGATCATGATGCTAACTGTTACAATAAACTGCAAAAATTTCTGCGGTTTTAAAAGTCAATGAACAGTCATAAGTTTTCATAATTATGCGTTTATAGACCTGAAGGAACAGAGCTTTTTACTTGCATTCATTTTTGCTGCTTCGCTATCTAAAGGACAAACTTGACTCAGCGGGGAAGTTTAGCGAAGCGGTCATTGACTTCGGACACGTTGATGCTAATGTCTCTGTAGGCATATATTCTTTGATATTCTTTTGTCACGTGTCGGCAGAAATGAATTGCCACAATGCTTCGTCTCATCGGACATTGCTGCGTGCTTTGTCAGCTTGTCTGATAGTGTGTTGATTTGGCTTGTCTCATTGCATGGTCCAATGTATGACTTTAGAAATGTCGATGTACCTTTGGCATCAAAACTTTATAAGAACATTAAACCCATCAAGTTCAGGAAGTGAAAATCTAAAGCACGAATTTGGAAATGTCAGTGCACCTTTTGCATCAAAAGTTTACGAGAACTTTTGAAATTGAAATCCATGTTCTCCATAGATTCCGTCGCCGCTGTGAGATACCGCGACAAGCCTACTCGCCATTGAAGCACCCTTGAAACTGTGCTCGGATGGGGATCCTTGCGTTATGTGACTCCAGATGCATGGGCTTTGCCGCGAAATCTAGCCTGAGTTTGCAATGTCACGCCGAAATGTCTTTTTGAGCATGAAAAAGACATTGAAGATAAAATTCAAAATGATTTTTGGCATCAGTGGTTGTTTTGGTTGGCGATGCATTGAAATATGACATGTAAGCCCCCCCCCCTGGCTATGACCCTCACCTTGAATGGTTTATAATAAAAGCATTATGTGTCCAATGAAATCATATGGTATGTCTAACCATTGCACATTAATTAAGGTGGCATGTTGATGAATTTTTTTGTGCCAAATATTTGCTGGTTAATTGAAAAATGTGAGTTTTTAGCACCTTTAATGTGTAATATATTTACTGCTAATTTTTATACTGTACTGATACTGCTGTCAATGTCTTATCACAGCACTACTTGTCTCGTAATCTGTATAGTGGTGTTGCAACAACAGAAGATGTCACCATGATGTAAAATAAGTTGGTTATTCAACATCTTTTTTTTTATTTTTGTGCACACAGGTTACAGGTGGCAACAAGGGCATTGGCTTTTGCATAGTGAAGTTTCTCTGCCAACAGTTCGATGGAGATGTCATTCTGACAGGTTTGCATCCATTGCATTAAATGTGATTTCAGGTTTGATGGCACCTGTAAAACAATGCTTGCACAAGCATTCTTTATTTTGAATGGAGCATCGGGTAGAAGTAATAACTTGAGATGGATTGCCTTTACTGTACACAAGTGTTATAATATACTGATTCAACGTTGCCCCCATTGAGTACCATATTTACTCGCATATCATCAATGCAAGCTGGCATAAGAAATGCATCACTAATATTATTTGTTAAAGCTCCACAATTTCTGATTTCGTTGTGCAAGTTTTACCGCATGTAATAAATTCACTTCCCAAATTAGCACCAAATTTTTAAACAATAAAATGTGTTCATTGTGTGAGTGAATGTTGCATATTGAACAAGCTCGGTTTTGCTCTGAAATGTTATTGAAAATGTAATTAAGTTTGTGGTGCTCGCAAGAATATTTCCAATATTCTACGCCAACTGCATGAAACTTCACTGAGGTGAGTTGGTTGACGTATGAAGTACAAGAGGAAAGAATTGCACTTGAATGGCATTCACATTGCTTGTGAACTGAGCCTCTCCTGATGGACACTGATGCGAGATTGAGATTTACATCCTCAGTGGCCAGAAAAAATGCAAAAAATACCCAACATTGTGGCTATCCTGCTTTGCCTTCAGTACAAGGTCACAAACTCAATGCCAGCCACAGTGCCCACATTTTAATGGAGGCACAATGTAACAGCACTTATGTGCATTGATTTTGGTGTGCATTAAGACTCTCGGCTGATTGAAATTAAGACATAGCCATTGACTATGCCTCATCGCAATATGTAACTCAAGCATGTTAAATTCCATTGATTTCTTTTAAAACAAAAATAATTCATAGTTTTAGCTGTGTACAATATATGCCCAAGAACACTGTTGCAAATTAATGAACTGAATTCTTGCATTCACTGTCTGCAAGGAGCTTAAGTGTGTAGACATTTTTCTTGTTTGGCTGAGTCTTCTTCCAAGGTATGCTGAAAGGTCTTGCTTGGTTAGTTGCCCACTTGCAGCACTGTGTTTTGTTGCATTTCCCTTTAGAGCGATGGTTCTACTCGATGCACCGACCCCGCTCAACACCACGTGACCTAGCTGTTCACTGCCTGAGTTTGACCTTCAGCGTAGCCAAGGTCAAAATGTGCCTAGATAGGAAAAAATACCCAGAAAAAGAAATCACATCCACGACTGGGAGTCGAACCAGCGCTCTGGTTTGACTCCCGTGCATGACTAGTTACGTGCACTGGAGGGGTTGCTTTGCCTGCATGCTTTCGAAACTGCATGTATTTCCGCACGACATAGCCAAATTTTGTTGAGCCACAGGCGAGGGTAATCGCGTTTTCGAAATTCCAAAAACTGATATGGCAGTTACTAACGGCCGGCTACAAATCTCTACTTGCAACTAGACACCTAACTCTAATAGTTAAAAAGTTATTATTGAAAATTAGTTAATCATCTTAGTGGTAAAGATGATTCACCGATTTTCTGGCGTCCGCCAACCCTGGCAAAACCATGTCGCAAAAGCCATATTTTTGCCTCAGTAATCCTATTTTTGAAAAATTCTTAAAGTCTTCCTTGCAACATCTGGTGTAACGCCTGTGATGCCAATTGAAAGGGCTGATTGTAAAGAACTAAGTGCCTCAGAATTTTATGGTGGACATTTAGTATCAGTTAGCTATGAATATTTTATTGTTGTTACTGCACCAGTTGTAACAGTATTTTTATTATTAGTTATAAAAAGGCCATTTTATTGTTTCAACTTTCTATGCATTTTTCTAACTCTCAGGGGAAAGAAATGCCACGTTCTGTTTCTTTTTGCCATGCAGCTCGGGACGAGAAGCGTGGCAATGCAGCTGTTTCAGAGTTCAACAAGCAACTTCTGCGACCAAAGTTTCACCAGCTTGACATCGATGATCTTGAGAGCATTCGCAAGTTTTGGGACTTCCTCAAGGGCACATATGGGGGCCTGGATGTGCTCGTGAACAATGCTGCCATTTCATACAAGGCAGCTATCTCCAATTTTCTTGTTGTCGAAATGAGTTATTGCATACATATGTGTACATGGTTAAAGATTAGGACATGGTGTAGATGTAAGGCTTTCATTGATATGTCCTTGCACCTTTGCACTTCGTTTATCTTGCTGGTACTCACCCACAGGTCAGAAACGTGGAGGCTAACGAAAAGGGTTCAACTTAAGTTAAGGACAACGCAGCGAGCCATGGAAAGAAAAATGATAGGTGTAACGTTAAAAGACCGGAAGCGGGCAGAGTGGGTGAGGGAGCAAACGCGGGTTAATGACATCCTATAATCAAAATCATGAGGAAGAAATGGGCTTGGGCAGGGCATGTAATGTGAAGGCAAGATAACCGCTGGTCCTTAAGGGGAACAGAGTGGATTATAAGAGAAGGCAAGCGTGGCAGTGGGCAGCAGAAGGTTAGGTGGGCAGATGAGATTAAGAAGTTTGCAGGCATAGGGTGGATGCAGCTGACAAAGGACAGGGTTAATTGGAGAGACATGGGAGAGGCCTTTGCCCTGCAGTGGGCGTAGTCAGGCTGATGATGAGAAAGTTTGGAACATTTGTGTGCCTTCTTAACTCTTTAGTGCTCAAAATTTGATCATGCTTAAGCAACTAAAAACTTATGATATAATTTCCAGTGCACCAAACAAGCTTAACTATGGTCTGAAAAAATAATCGTAGGGAAGAGCCTAATTGTTGTTATGCTTCTTAAATGAAATATTCAGCTTCTTTGTTCCTTTCTAATATAATTCACACAATGCAGCAGCACCTTGCAGTTAGCACTGCACAGGCAAAAACAGGTTGCTTGGCAACCTGTTCTCATAGCATTTAGGGTGGCTTGCAAGCAGGTTATGTATCAGCAAAGCTGAGGATAATCGGCTGTCTGTTTTCTTATTTTAGGGGAAAACGTTTGTTAGTATCATTTTTCTTTGTCAAAATGACCAAATAAAATGTACTTTCAGTACCATCGGCATAGTTAATACGATTTATAACAGCTCTCCTTATAGCAAACACTCGCTATAAGCGGAACTTGACTTTTAAACTGGCTTGTACGAATAAAGTTGACTTGACTGCCGCGATGGACACTGGGGCAATGGCAAAGAGCAGAATGGGCAAGAAAAAGAAATAAAAATAAAATTGCCCAGCCCGCACCGCCAGAGGCACAACGGGCTTTGTAGCAATGGCAGGGATTATCGGATATATGATGAACATCTGAGGACACTGGTCTCGGTTATACAGTTGAACCTCGTTATAATGGAGTTGAAGGGGTCGATCGATTACTTCGTAATGGCCGTAGCTTCGTTATAGCCCGTGCTGACCGAGCTCCCGAGGGGAGTCGTCATTCCTTCGTTATATCCATTATTTCGTTATAAACTGTCTCGTTATAACGAGGTTTGACTTATAGCACACACGCAGGCGCCACAACGCGTGCGCGGCCACGAACTTATCGCGGATGCGTGCATGAACAAGAAGCTTGACAGCCTTCGCATTTTACACGAAAACCGTCAAAAGAAATCCAGTTACTCGAACGAGAAGAAAAGACAAAAAAAGAAAGCTTGATACGCAAGCACAACATTACGTATAACATTGGCATTCGCATGCCGAGGTCACGGCGAGGTTTGGCCGCGGTTAGAAAGAGGAGTAGGAGCAGCGGTGGATTGCCAGCGCTGGTGCTCTGCCTTTCAGTCATAGTACCCTGCTAAAAATCGTTTTATGGCGGGTCGTAAAGGAGATCTTGTCGTGCCTAAACCAATCGAACCGTGGCCGGAATTAAAGCTGCATGCAGCGATACATCTTGCGCTTTAGCGTTTTCCTAAGTCACGCTAGTTATCGCCCGCGCCATATTTGTGAGTCGATCCGATCTCTGATTCCTTCGAAGCTAGATAAAACGCTGCAGGCTGTGTAATTACTTCGCACATATACTTCGCCTAATCTGCGCGTTTGCTGCTGCTTCTGTGATAAGCTCGCTGAGTGTCCCTCTTTATGACTTAGCCAAAGATTTGGCTCTCGCCATGTCTGAATAAGCTGGGATGGCGTGGAACGTTCGTTCTCTCTGCGCTTTAACTTGCTGCTGCACCCGCACGTGGCGTAAGTGCTGCTTTTCTCCATGAGCCTCTCGCTGGTCACTGCACAGCAAAGACAGCGTTGACTGACTGAGCTTGCGACTTTCAGAAAATGAACGCGTTTGCGGATATGCGTTTTACGACTGGCTGAAATATGCGCCACAATTAAAAACAGCCGTTGATAGGCTCTAGGCCTAAGCACATGTCGCAGGAACCGCAGGGTGACGATGGCACGTTGATCGTGATGCGCGCGCTGATCGCGTTAGTAAAGTCGAGGTTGGTTGGTTGGTATACGAACTTTATTTGAGTCACTCCAGTAGATCAGGTGAGAGCGTGGAAGGGGGAAGGGGATGAGCAGGACGGCGACGGGCCCTCGGTCCGCTCTAGATGGCCGGACACTCCCATCGCTCCTGTGATTCTAACCCTTGGAAGGGAGGTTTCGGTTTGCTAGGGCAAGTTTGGTAAGTGTGCTTAAAATCCGCTCTAGTGCTTGGGCATAATTGGCAGGTTTAAGATTGGTTCCCTCTACTTTATGTATGAGGGAGAGTAGGAAAGGGGATGACATATGGTGGTGCTTTCTAGTCGAGCCATACCACCTGCTCAGTTTTGGTCAGGAAAGTGTGATGAGGGGTGCAGATTTGGCGGGAGTTTCTGTAATTCAGAGTAATGTGATGGGTGAGGAGGGTGTCCCTCGCACTGCGGAACGAGGACAGGCCGTCCACTGCCCGACTGATGAGAGCTCGGGCTTGCTTGTGGGCGGCCGTGTTGCCCGGGTGTCCGCAGTGCGCTGGAACCCAGGGGAGGGTAATATGGCGATTGGGATGGGGAGCAGATTGGAGGGTGCTAGTGGCCGAGGCGTGGATTTTCCGTTTTGCAAAATTGCATATGGCTGTCTTTAAATCAGAAAACAATTATATATAATGGGTTACCGCAAGGACTATCGCCGCCTCTTCCGCTTCGATGGACTGGGTCGAGTTCCGAGTGGGGCACAGTTAACAAAAAAAAACGCCAAAATGGGAGTAAATGGCTTGCCTTCTAGCGCACACCCAAAAGGTTTTATTTATTCCATATAAATGAGTTATTTTATTTACTCCAATATGCAAGGGAGGTGTTCAGGAGTACTACTATACCCACAAAAAATGTGTCCCCAAAATGGCGTCATGTTTCTTTATGCTCAATCAGGCTCATTCTTACAGCAGTGCAAATGTCGGAAACAGGCAGGTAGCTGCGATGGCCCCCACAACCCAGCTTGGGAAACTGTGCTGCCCTAATATGACCCCCCGTCACGCGTTCTTTTCGCCGTCTGCAAGACCAGCGGTGGCGGCGTAGGCAGCAAGAGTCGTCTTGTCTGCTTTTGCTTTACGAGCTCGTTTGGATGGCTATGATCGTAGATAAATGGCTGTAACATTAGAATCAATTGTTCATAACTAAAGAGGAGTCACGGGGTAGTTTTCACGGTCATGCAGCACGCTATATATATTCCACTAGAAACCATAGCAGAATAAGTTGAAAATGAAAACACCACTGAAGGTACTTTGGTATGGCAGTGTTTGCTTTCTTATTTTCTTCTTTAAGGCTTGGCTTTTCAATATGACTGGCGAAAAATGTAGTCTCATCAGCTCAATCAAGAACTCAGCATTGAAACTATATTCTATCACAGTTTTGTGTTCATGCAACGCACAATAATCTGCGGCAACACACCTCGAGAACAACACTAAAAAAAAAGCTGTGAGAATTAGGCTAAGCGGGGCTGTAACAGGGTGGCGACACTAACAAAGGAAGGTCAGGTGTGTTTAGAGCATTGGAGGCTTCACAGAAGCAGTTCAATTATGTAGCTTACTGTAGTGGAAAATGGCTACAAGCCGATATCTTGTACCGCGGCAGGTGCCCGTGAAAGAGCACAAGTGAGCAGAGATCCAGCGACGGTGGTAACCAAGGGGTCGTCACTCACCGCCATTATCAGACGACTGACCAGAAGCTGACGAAACGCTAGGTGGGGGTACGAATGGCGCAAAATGGTGTTTTTTTTTTACTCTTTGGGGACTTGGGGCGCATTGAGGCCAAGAAACTACATTTTAAAATGGGAGTGTAAGGAGGAGAATCCTCCTTTTGCGTCCCATTATTGAGTGCAGGGAGTAAAAAAAAAAGGTCGATTAGCACATTTTTACTCCATATTGATGGAGTAATAGTTTCTGCATGTGGGGTTTAAAGGGTGACACACGCCATTTAAACTCCCATCTAGGTTGATTCTTGCTTACAGTGTGATAATAATAATAATAATAGGTTTTGGGGGAAAGGAAATGGCGCAGTATCTTTCTCATATATCGCGACACCTGAACCGCGCCGTAAGGGAAGAGATAAAGGAGGGAGTGAAAGAGGCCGTAGTGGAGGGCTCCGGAATAATTTCGACCACCTGGGGATTTTTAACGCACTGACATCGCACAGCACACGGGCGCCTTAGCGTTTTGCCTCCATAAATTACAGTGTGGCACAGGTAACTAATTTATGAGCACTGTCCGTCACTGCAATCGCGAATGCTGACTGATATGCAGCAGCGTCCACATAGACGGCAGGAGTGGATGGGGGCAACACTTGCAAAGGGCCTTAGCTCTGGCAATGCGTCTCTCGCGATTGTACTCTGGATGAGTTTTTCGGGAGTGACAGGATGTAAATATTTGCACTGTAGGTAGTTGAGGCAGAAACGAGCAGCAAAGCGAGAACGCCCCAGAGTGCCAGAACCTCGCCGTGTCGATGATGACTCTTGTACATCGTGCAAAAAGCACACCACGAAATTCTGTTTTGTGCAGTCCGATATGCGTTTGTGTTAAGTCGGATCCATTAAGAATTCAGGAACATCGGCCGAACGAACGGCATGGACCTTGCGAACGGCGCGTGGCAGTCATGTTTGTCATATGATTGAACTCGACACGGAAAATGTTTTTCGTTCGTTAATCCCATTGATTGGTTATTCTTTTATCTGTTTTCATTGTTGTCATTGTATTCTGGTTATATCAGGTTTAAATATAGTCTTAACCAAAGGCCGTGTCTTAACAACCGCCGCTTTGTTCTTTTTTCACAATGTGCAGGCGTTGATGCTCCAACCTATTTGGCTCTCCTGCCTCCAAACATCGACTCGCCCAAGGGACAGTTTGTCTGGAATGACCGCACGATTACCCCGTGGGACAAGTAGTGGGAAAGGCGATCGATGCCCACGCCTCTGGGTTTGCGGCAACCTTTCACTAGTGTCTCGCTATGTGGGTTGTATTATAGTTACTAGCCATCCCGAGAAAACATTTGCACTGATCTATATGTATTATATATGCTTACAAGAAATGCGACCTATTTTAACGTTGCCCCTTCTGGTTTTATGAAATAAAGATAGCCCTGGTTACTTTAATCCGAGGGTGTATCGTGGTTATTTGTGGTGTGATGCTGATGTAACAAGACCCACAGTCATGCAATTGTGAGCCGTGATGTTGCAAATGCCCTTAAACAAGGCAACAAAAAAAGTCATCTGAAGACGCATCGACACCTTTTCTGCGGGAAAAAAATTACGGAGGGCACTTAAAACTACTTGGTGCTGTGAATGCGAAATCATTTGTGTCATCATGGGCTCGATCTAGTTAACTATATTTGTTTATTAGTTATGTAGCACTAATGTCTCAAAGGCCTTTAGGAAAGACCACACGACATATGCATAAATATAGAGCACCACTTTAACCAAGCCATATGCGTCACTTCCGGTACGATGCCATCGCTTCCGGTCTCCGGGATCATGGTGACGTCACACTGAATTTTCGTGGCCACTTTTGCGGGCAACGACGACAATGCTGGGTTTCATTGTTGAGTATTTATTTATTGTTTTAGTTTAACAAGCAACTGCTTGTGTGAACAAGCACTCCTTTATGTTACACGCATGACTTGTTCTTGTCGCCGCTCGTGATCTCGGTCACGGGAAGGCAGAGCCGATTTATAGTGAAGAGCTCGGCATATAGGCGTGGCTATAGGGAGGGGCCGCGCTTCTGCGGCGCGTGACACGTCACTGCCGACGTCAGGGAACGCCTCCGCTCAAGCTCAGCTGGGCGCCATATTTACGTCGCGCTGGCCGTGCAGCGGGGACTAACGGCGCATTGACTTGTCCGAGTCGGTGCCTGCACAGCAGTCTGATTTTTCCACATTAGCTTTCATGAAGTGTCCGTGGTCCTCTGCTGCTTTTAATGTGCTTGAGGAAACCGTAGCGGAGCAGTGTTTTTGTCCTTTTCGCTCATTAAAAACAGATTTCAGGGTATAATAAGCGACTGAGATGTTTCTCCTGCAGCTCGTGCCAGTAATTGATGCTGAAGTTGGTAGAAAAGACGTGTTTTGTGTGCGCCATCCATAACTCCGTCTGCCATCGTACATGTACGGTCTTTTTTGAGTGCCTGCGTTCATCCATACCTTGTCAGCTCGGTTTCAGAGGCCTCGCCAAGACAGCGATAAATTGTCTGAACTTCCAAACAGCGCTTAAAAGTATTCAGGAGCTTGGATTTGAAGCCCACACGCTCTAAACAAAGCATGTAAATTTGCGCTGCTACTGTGTGAAAAATGGTTAACATATTCGGAAAGTGTTTCATGCTTTTTCTTCTGCTCCTTAGACCAATGTATGTCAAGACTACATTGTGTCGCATACACGTTCGTACAGTGAAAGATTTAGTGGGTTTTTACTTGTCGAGGTCGAAAAGCAATAGTAAAAACGTAGTGGAGAGCTCCGGATTAATTTTCCGCGGCGTGGAGTTTTTACATGCGTTGCAATCTGAGCAAACGAGAATTACCTTTTCAAAGAAACGCTGTCAAGAAGTGCAGTTCATGAAGCATAGAATTGTGACCAGGGCGCTTCCACAGTAAAACAGCACAGTAAGAAAAAGACGCGTTTCTGGAAGAACACTTATTTTCAGTTGTTCATCCACGTACTATCAGCAAGAAATGAAACGCGAACAAGATAATTGAACCACGGACTGCAAGATACGCCACTCTTAGTCAGGAGCAGCTAAATACTAGTTCCTACTATTTTAATTTCGAAGGAGTGAAGACTCTTCTTCAGAAATGTTTTTCAACCTGGCTTGTAGTTCAAATCCAGGAGCTAATATCTTCCCGTTTTTGTGTTGCCGTCTCAGTTTTCTTGTTCGCGTTTCATTCGTTGCTGATAGATACAAAACAGCATGATAAGCCCGCTAAAGAACGCATGGCTTCACGGTTTTTTCTTTCCTTTCGTCTTCCTTTCGATTTACTAAAAAAAAGTGAACGCGTGTTATAAGCAGTAAAACTTGACTTGAGGCACGAAACACCAACGCTTAGTTTTTTTTTGTCTTTTACTCTTTGTGGCATTCTCAAATCTCGCGGCAGAAATAACGCATCTAGTGGTCCATGCACCTTAACTTTACCTGATTCGGAAAGCAACAATCAGCGCGAGCGATGCTTTCTTGGTGCGCGCAATGCTCCGATGTCTCGCTCTGACGGCGTTGCTGTCTTCAGCGCCCCCGCGCGGCATCGGTTGGTCTTGGGGGGCAGCTTCCGGCAGCCGCTTTGCACACCTCAAAAAGTTCTAGCCACCCTAGCGTGGGTGTATGTAGTACGCAAACTGCCGATGTCTTGCGGAGCGGTGTATATAGGGCAAACGGGGCGGTGCCTCTACATGAGGCTAGGCGAACACCATAAATCCCTAAATGATTAATACGGGAATCTTCCTGAGCATTGCCGCGAATGCAGGGAAAAAGAGGACCATAAGAAGGAAAAGAAAAAGAGTACAGCGGTTTTTTCTAGAACCACCATACTTTTCAGACATCGCGACCAGCTTGTACGTGTGCTGCGCGATGTCAGTGCACGTTAAATATTCTCCGGTGGGCGAAATTATTCCGGAGCCCTCTACACGGCACCTCTTTCTTCCTTTCTTCTTTCACTCCCTTTATCTCTTCCCTTACGGCCCGGTTCAGGTGTCTGCCGATATGTGAGACAGATACTGCGCCATTTCCACTCCCCAGAAACCAATTTCATTTGATACCATATAAGGAAACGTCAAAGTTTGTGTCAGAGAGCCCTCTGTTACCATGGCAGACTGAAATTGATTTTTGAGTCCTCGCATTGCATTGATATTCTTTTCGATAAAGGATTCTTTTTGCTCATTTCTTTCTTGCCTAGCGATGAGTGACAGGTGCTGCTTACAATTCTTTTCTCCCTTTGACTTGGGCCTCTGAGGGGGGGCTGCTTGTTTTATGTTTTTTTTTTTTCAAAGTGTTCTGTGATAAATTGCGCGTTTTAGCAATAAACCCCAGTTGCGAGTTAGCGCTTGTCTGCGTCTTTCAAGTTCCGCCCTTCTTGTTCCTTTTGCGCTGTTTTTTCATCATGAACGCAAACCCACTCGGCCAACTTTCGGCACTGCTTTAAGCTGATCTATTCGCGCCGCAGATGGAAGCTGACGAAGGCGACAAAACGTGCAATGCACAGCGCGAGAGTTTTCAACTAGCAATAGTCGCCGCAATGGGAGGGTCTGCTCACCAGCAGCGAGCTCACAGCCCAAAGGGCCCTTGTGCAGCACGCATGCGAAGCAGCAAGACTCAGCGGAGCCCTGGAATAGGGGCCCGACCTTGCGAAGGGGCCAGACGTCAACGATGAAGACGACGGCCCACCGCTAATCTCATTGAGATTTCAATAAATGTTTTTCTCTCTCCCTCTCCTCAGTCGAGGCTTCACGGGATGCGACATTGCCTTTGTGAGGCAAACAACAACAGCGCGAGAGTTGATCGGCTGCGGTGATACCATAGTGCTCTCATGCAGTGGTCATCGAAGCTGATCTGTTCGCACCGCCGCGGGCTCGATTCCCAGTTGCGGCAATATATTTATTTTACTTCTGCATGAGCTGTTGCTATGTGCTAGTTTTGGCCAAGGTAACCCTCCCACTGGCTACAGCTAGATTGCGCGACACTCCTCCGAACTAACTCGAGCTCACCCGAGTTACTCCGAGGCTTCACACAAGATTCTTGGTTGGGACCGCGTTTGGTAGTGCTTTCGCTCATACATGCGAAACTGGTAATCATCTGCTTTACATTCACAGACCACTATGAGTCATCATTACAGTCCTGACGCAGTGGTGCTACAATGAACTAGAATGTGGTGAAGCAGTTAAACGATGCTCCATTGCCCTGCGATGGCAACTGCTGCCATCTGGTGGGGCTCGTGCAACCGAGGTTGCTCTGCCCCCCAGTGCGGCCCGTCTGGGTTGCTTCTCTGGGTATTTTTCGTGGATTTTTCGCTCGCGGTCAGCGACGTCGACGACGATGCCAACTTTTCTGCGACACGGGTAGGCATAACGCAATCGCAATAAAAATAGTGCCGACTATAGCCACACGACTCTCAACAGCCCTCCATTGGTTTCACTGGACTAGGACAAGAGTCCCTGTTTTTTAAAGCCTTGGTTACCTTTAGCTGGGACACCCGGTATATAGCGCACGCTTGATGTTAATCTGCCCCTCCTGTACCATGTATCCTCTCGACCACTTGTTCAGGAATAGCCACCGCGACAAACTTCGACGCCGTTACACGTTGTAGTCGATAAAATCGATGAACTCTGGTGCGGTGAAGTGCGCAAAAGATTCGATCGCGCGGCTTCCAGTGGCGCGGGAACGCATGTGTTTATATCCGTTACAATCGTATATATGCCTCCACAATACACTGCAGCTTCGCGTCGAAAATAAAAGAAAAAATCTTGAGCATCGCGGTGGGCCATAATTTATTGGATTGTACAGTTGGCACATTGTCAACGGGCAAGAAATAATAATAATTGGTTATTTGGGGGGAAAGGAAATGGCGCAGTATCTGTCTCATATATCGTTGGACACCTGAACCGCGCCGTAAGGGAAGGGGTAAAGGAGGGAGTGAAAGAGGAAAGGAAGAGAGAGGTGCCGTAGTGGAGGGCGCTCCGGCATAATTTCGACCACCTGGGGATCTTTAACGTGCACTGACGTCGCACAGCACACGGGCGCCTTAGCGTTTTTCCTCCATAAAAACGCAGCCGCCGCGGTCGGGTTCGAACCCGGGAACTCCGGATCAGTAGTCGAGCGCCCTAACCACTGAGCCACCGCGGCGGGGCAAGGCAAGAAATGCAGACTCAGAAAATTAGTTTGATCTAAATTATTGCGATAGCTTTAAAAGCGTCGTTAGGAAAAAAATATGTCACCGGTCATGAAGTCCGCCCATTGGCTGTAGGGAAGTGATTTCACTTCCGGAAAAGGCATGCATAACCCTCTTGTAATGCTAATTAGGTGTGTGTGTGTGTGTGTGTGTGTGTGTGTGTGTGTGTGTGTGTGTGTGTGTGTGTGTGTGTGTGTGTGTGTGTGTGTGTGTGTGTGTGTGTGTGTGTGTGTGTGTGTGTGTGTGTGTGTGTGTGTGTGTGTGTGTGTGTGAATTATTTTCACGATGTTTTGCATTCACTATCTCAATACGAAAAACCGGAAATATTCACAATTATCAACGCAACAAATTAACATGCGTTCCGTTAAAACCCGGGCACGTACCGGCCCGTCTGGCCCGCGCAGACGAAAATGCGTCAAGTTATTCCCTATACTGTCGGATGAAGTAAACTTTGGGCATTGTAACGGTTAAGCTATCGGCAAGGATGAAGCAACGTGCTTACGATGAGAGTCGAGAAAAAGAAATGGCAGGGTTGTAACGTAGTTAAAGCGAGTAGGACGTGCGAAAGCTTTGGTACTCAGATATGGAAGCTTATGGAGACGACGGCGTGCAGTGCACAGCGCGAGAGTGTGCTGCAGTTTAACACGAGGCGTGATCGGATAGCATAGTGCTCTCGCGCAGTGTACAGCGAAAGCTGATCTGTTCGCGGCGTCGCGGGTTCGAAACCGAGTGGCTGGAATATCTACTTTATTTCTGAAGGGCGGCCAAGGTCAACCTGAAGGTCATGCAAGCCCCAAGAATGTTTGTTGGTTTTGACCTTATCAAGTCGTGCTTTTGCAATAAAAAGTTTTCGACATTTTGGATTGGTGTCTGCTGTATTTTCGATTTTCTCACGCGTGGAGACATTGCAATGCCCTGATTTCTTCTGGCT
Organism: Amblyomma americanum; assembly: GCF_052857255.1. NCBI lineage: Eukaryota > Metazoa > Arthropoda > Arachnida > Ixodida > Ixodidae > Amblyomma > Amblyomma americanum. The sequence continues at coordinate 140,937,865 of NC_135499.1, read as the reverse complement.
TGCTGTGTGGGAACGTTTGATGAAACGAAGAACCTTTTGTGAACCAGTTTTGTGCAGCGCCTCTCACAGTCGAATGCTCAAGTAGCCCCTCGTGCCCATGCTCGGTCATGTTTAAAGATAAATAGGAAGAAGCTAAATGGTGCTTGGTTGAAGAGCAGCAGCAGAACACCTCTCGCCGGTTCTAAGCACAGAATCAAGCAACAATTCGGGCGGTTTCCGGGCTGCCGGAATATGGCATTGCGCCGAAGAATACTGCGAACTGAGAACGAATGTCCTGATCCTCCGGCCCCACAGCAGTGGCAGTGGTTAGGGCGCTCGACTACTGAGCCGGGGAATCCGCGAGTTCGACCCCGGCCGCAGCGGCCTCGTTTCAATGGAGACGAAACGCAATTGGCGCTCTCCTCGTGTATACAGTGCGCGTTAGAAAATTCCACGTGGTCGAAATTATCCAGAGCCCCTCATAGCCTCATTCGCTTTGGGACGTTAAACCCCATTAAAACCAAATCAAATGTTCTCCTCCTCTTCAATTTCTTTCCATGAAAGAACCGTGCAGAACGTTTCATCGAATGCCAGTTGTTACATTAAGTTTATTTTGTCGGTGGCCAATTCATCGAAAGGATTGTGCTTGTGTCCTCAAAAGAGACGCATTTACCCTCCTCCTTTGCGTTTAATAATTTGTCGGCTTTCTTTTCCTCCTAAGGATTGTCTATATTCTTCCACCCCAAAATGTTTGGATTGCGTAACCTAGTCTAGTCTAGCTGACCTGTGTCGCATCTTAGGTACCAACTCACATTTTTTTGTCCTGTTGAATGTTTAGCCCACCGCGATACAGGTCCAAATTTGTGATTAAACAGGTTTGATTGAACCAAACTTGCACTCGTGAAACTTTTGTATGCAGTGGTTGTGACCTGCTCGAACACCGACACCGACGGTTTCATTCTTTCCTCATGTGTATAGCCTTCCTCGAAACGGCCGTCGATTCGCCTCCTATAGACCAGATTATCATCCGATAGCGGGAGATAACGCCGCAATGTTGCGGGCTGCAAGGTCCCCGTTGACTCGTTTCCTTCAGCAGCGCCGCCTTTGGAACCTTCGGAGATACGAGCACATCAGATTATTTTTCAAGAAAGAGGACGGGTGAATTCACGTACCTCAACTTGCTGTGCTTTTACGCGACAGCGTATACAGGTCGTTCGGTCTAAAAGCCGTCGGCGTAGTAATAATAGTCGGCCCCGCGTGTCGGAAATAATCGGGGGCTGCGTAAAAAAATAATCTTATCATGGCAATTTGTGGTTCTAGTGATTGATGATTGATTGGTGTGTGATAGGCGATGACGAGTTAAATAATTATAATTTGTTGGTTAACTAAAGAAATGAAAAAATAGAAAAAGGGGGTCCAAAGGTGTCAAAATTCTCAGAATGAAAAGCCAATGCTTGATGATGCTAATTAAGAAAAGTTAGAGAGTAATTGATCAATTAATTAAGTGAAACAATTGAAAAATGAAAATTGCGTTAAAATCACACACTGAGCAATTACCCAGCTGGCGGGCCGGGCCGATCTTAGTGAAGCAAGGTACAGTGTGTTCCACTAAGACTGCCAACAGTTTTCAAAGATAGGTTTTTTTTAATTAGAAGAGCGCTTTTTCTGGCGTAGCATGCAGCTAAGACATGCTAACTAGCAGTCCGGTGTTTATAATCGTAGTTAACTTGTTAATTGTTAATGTTAGGCTCGTTTACCATTGAGAGGCTTGCAAAGCACCGTTAATAATATTCGTATGAGTTTTTAGAATTCCGAAAATGCCGTTCTCGTCGCCGCTGCAGTGCAAGCAAAAATTTTGGGCTGCACACGGTTGAAACCGAAACTACTCGCTGCAGCTGTTTTTTTTATTCGAGTATGTTGGTTTCAGAGTTATGTAGGGACAATCTCGACGTCACAATCAGCCCCATGGATGTTGAAAGAGCGCACAGGCTTGGAAAGTTTCAAAACGACAAGAAACGGCCGATCATCGTTAAATTCGCTCACTTTAAAACTAGAGAGAAAGTTCTTGTGCTAAAAAACTAAAAAACAGTGACTACAGTATCTCGGAAGACTACTCAAAACGTACTCTCTTTGTCAGGAAGCAGTTGCTAGCATTTGCGAAACCGCAAACGTACAAACTCCGCCATAATAAACTAATCATTGATAACGCGCTTTATATTTTCGACCATGCTTCACAGAAAGTAGTCCCCCGCAAGCCGTAGCTACTGCATAAACCTCCCGTCAGTGCGAAGCTCAGTTCCTTGCCCTTCCTTTACACTAATATCCTAAGCCTCCTACCCAAACTTGACGCCCTTGAAAGTCTTGCGCGCACAACAGACAGCAACATAATCATACTCACTGAAACCTGGCTAACATCCTCTGCACATGGCTATGAAATAATTTCCTTTTTTCCTAACTACACTATTTTCCGTCGCGATAGAACGAACAGACGGGGAGGAGGTGTGCTAATAGGAACCCATGATTCGCTTCGTTGTTCTGAAATTAAAATTTCATCCCCTCTAGAAATATGGTTCGTTCAGTGCCACGCTTCATTTCCTCCCGTAATCTTTGGAGTTTGCTATCGTCCACCTGATTTAACCGATTGCTTTGTAGCTGATTTCCACGAATCACTTCGCGTGATAACCGCGACTCACCAACACACTCCCATTGTTCTTTTCGGTGACTGCCTTTCCTGCAATAACCTGGTCCGACCTTTCCACTGCAACATGTAAAGATAACATCGAAAGTGATTTTGTCAACACGTGTCTAACCTTTGGCCTGTCCCAACTCGTATCAAACCCGACAAGACGAAGCAATAATTCATCCAACATACTCGGTCTCGTGTTAACTCCTCACCCTGATAACGCCTCGCCGCTGCTTCATTTACCAGGACTCAGTGATCATTCCGTAATTCAATCCACGTACTCCTGCCAGTTGTCACGCACAAAAAAAATACCAAAAACATTAACACTGTGCGACAAAGGCAACTCTGCAGCCATTAATTCCGAACTAGCTGATTTCTGCATGTGGTTTTTCCGAGATTTTTCAGAAGAATCAATCGAAGTTAACTGGTCCCTTTTCAGAAACAAGATGCATCAACTAACAGATAAACACGTCCCTACTGTCACCGTCACCGAAAAACCATCGTCGCCATGGTTCAACAAAGAGCTGAAACGCCCCAGAAACAAAAAGAATAGAGTTTTTCGATCCGCAAAACGCTTTGATACCGCATATGCATGGGAAAGATATTATTCTGCAGAAAAATACATACTCATCCTTATTAGGCAAAACTAAACGTGCATTTTTTTTCGTCTGTCCAACCTGCCACGCTGCACACCAACCCCCGCAAGTTCTGGAAAACCATATACTCATCACCTTCTAAGCCTCTAGCATTACATGACAACGACAACAACCTTATCCCGGAACACGAATCTAGCCACGCTCTTAACTGTTTTTCTTCAGTTTTTACAAGCGAACCCGACGGCAACTTACCGGAATTCCCAGCTCTCGGCCTCCCAGTTATGCCAGATTACATTTGATGCTAATGGCATCACGAAACCCATTGAATCATTGAAACTTACATCTTCATCTGGTGTTAACGGCATAAATTCTAAAGTTCCCAAAAATACTAAAAACATTGTAAGCATAATATTGTGCCACCTCTTTCAGGAGTCCATATCAACAGCTAGGTGTCCTTCCACAAGATGGGAAAGTTGGTAAGATCATTCCTGTCCCCAAAAAGGGCTCACCTGTTTCATGCAAAAATTACCACACCATTTACCTCAAAAGCGTCTGTTCGAAACTAATGGAACATATTATTCATACGCACATAGTCAAATTCCTTGTCTCCGTAAAATTTTTCTATACTAACCAACATGGCTTTTTGAAAGTACGTTCATGTGACTCCCAATCGGCTCTCTTTATTAACGACCTAAGCTCCAATCCTGACCGAAACGTTATTTCCTCCATGTTTTTTGCATGAAACAGGTGAGCCCTTTTTGGGGACTGTAACGATTTTGCCAACTGGAATGATACTCCATAAAAACGCTAAGGCGCCCGTGTGCTGTGCGATGTCAGTGCACGTTAAAGATCCCCAGGTGGTCGAAATTATTCCGGAGCCTGTTACGTCTCGCCTTCGACGCGCGGTATAGCCGGCGCGGATGCAACGGACGCCGCGGCTTCGTTCATCGCGGCCGCAACGCCTCCCGCCAAGCGCGTCCAGGCAGGTTTCAGTGCCACGTGTCGTCGTGCGTGCGTGTGTGTGTGTGTGCATGTTTTGCCCACGCTTGTCAAAGCGCGGCAGCCGGGGAGAGGAGCTCTCCAACTGGGAGGCGAGGAGGTCTGACCGGCGCCGGCCTGGCGGACGCGCCCGTCACGCCTGAACATGTTCATGCGTCGCCGTCTTGTGCGACTCATCCCAAGCCGCTCCTTCTTGCCCTCGACTCCGAGGGTATATAAAGAGAGCTGCCCCGGACGCCAACGAGAGACTTCGATTTCGCCCTTCGAGTAACGTGGTCGCCCTGACCGGCTGCTCTTTTGAGATGCCAGAATAAACAAGTTGTTCTGTTGCCAGTCGAGTCATCCTTTGCCGGGACCTTCGGATGTTTCCAGCTTTGCCCCAGGCCGCCAGGCCAACGCTACCCTTGGGGCTTGCAACCCAAATGCAACAACTGGTTGCCAGCGGTGAGATCCCGACAACGGAGGCCAGCAGCGAAGATATGCGGTCAACTGTATGCTGAGCAGCACAACGACCATCCGGGAGCAGTGCAACGAGCCCTGTGTGATGACTGGTTGCCTGCAGCGGAACGACTGCGCTGAATTCGTGGCTGCGAGGTTTGGTGAGTGCGGGACTTTCTTCTTCTGAGTTTTGCCAGGCTTTTGTTAGTGTCAGAAACAGAGCTGGTAATTGTGGTTGTCGTTGCTGCCGGGTTAGTTTGCGGCAAGACAATAGTAGGCAGTAGAGAAAGCAGCATTCGGAGCAGCCATGGATTTGAAGTCGTTGCGCAAACCGAAATTGCTGGAGCTTGCAAGAGAGTTGGGTCTGGATGTCTCAGACAAACTCAGAAAACCAGAACTGCTAAGGGCTATTCTTGAGTTGGAGGCTGATGATGACGAGCTGTCGGAATGCCTTGAGACCATTGAGGAGAGGGAGCAAAAAGAAAAAGAGGAGCGCGAACGTAAAGAACAAAAAGAGAAAGACGAGCGCGAACGTAAAGAACAAAAAGAAAAAGAGAAAGACGAGCGCGACCGTCAACACGCTTTGGAAATGAAGCGTCTCGAGGTAGAGATGGAACGCGCTCGTAATGGAAGTCAGGCACACGGTGCAGGAGAACGGGTATCGTTCAAAATGACTGACCTGATGCGGCCGTTTAAGCTTGGAGAGGACATTGGTTTGTTCCTGGTTAACTTTGAGCGAACGTGCGAGAAGCAGGGGTTCTCTCGGGAAACGTGGCCACAGCGCTTGCTCACTTTGTTACCCGGCGAGGCGGCCGACGTAGTCGCTCGCTTGAAGAGAGAGGAGGCAGAGGATTTCGACCAAGTGAAATCGAGTCTGCTAAAAAAGTACAGGCTGTCAGCGGAGGCGTTCCGTCGGAAGTTTCGGGAAAATGAAAAAGGCAGAAATGAGTCATATACAGAGTTTGCCTACAGGCTTATGTCAAACATGCAGGAGTGGCTCAAAGAAGAGAAAGCGTTTGGTGACCACGAGAAAATTCTGCAGTGTTTCGGGCTGGAACAGTTTTATAGTCGGTTACCTGAGAACGTGCGGTACTGGGTCTTGGATAGGCCAGACGTTAGTACAGTGGCTAAAGCCGCCGAGCTAGCCGAGGAGTTTGTGACGCGTCGGGCTCGCGGAGCTAAGGACGGTCAAAAGGGTGAATTTGGCTCCAAGTCTGAGAGGCCGAAGTTCACACCCATGAGAGCAAGGGGGGACACGCGTAGTGCGGATGCGAGTGAAAGCAGTCCGACCGAACGTAAGGAGACGGCGGCAGCCGAAGCCGAACGCAGAAAGCGGTTCGAGAGGAGGCAAGCGCGCGTGTGTTATACGTGCCAGAAGCCGGGTCACTTTTCAGCGCAGTGTCCAGAAACAAAAAGAGAAGTCGTGTGTTTGTCATTATGTAGCACTGACGAGAACATGAAGCTTCTCGAGCCTTACATGCGAGATTTCCTCGTGAACGGGAAAGAGTGCCGAGTGCTTCGTGATTCCGCAGCTACAATGGATGTAGTTCACACCTCTTACGTAGAACCCGATATGTTCACGGGCGAGTGCGCATGGATCAAGCAAGCAGTGGAAGCTCATAGCGTGTGTCTGCCCGTAGCAAAAGTGCTTATTGAAGGACCTTTCGGAGCACTTGAGACGGAGGCCGTAGTGTCATCTAGGCTGCCCCCCCAGTACCCGTACCTATTTTCGAACAGGTCCGATCACCTCCTGCGCGAGAAGGGGCTTTTGTTTGGTGAGGCTAGCGTTCAGGCCTTAACCAGACCGAGAGTTCGGGAGCTCGCTGCAAAGGCGGTAGTTGCGGGGCCGACGTTGTCAAACAATGAAAAAGGGTCGGAGGCGCAGCAAGCTGATATTCAGAGCACGTCCGAACTGAATAAAATTGAGCCTGTAGCGCTGAAGGCACCAGGTACTGGAGAGGAAATGCCCGACAAGGGAAAGTTAGAAGAGCTTCCGGTCGAGCTTCCGGGACTAGGCTCAGTTACGAACAGGGAAGACACCGATCAGGTCATTAGTGACTTAATCATTAAAGCACCGCTGTCGGCTGAGCAGAAAACCGAACTACACCAACTCTTACAAGAGTTTCAAGGTCATTTCTCTGAGAGGCCTGGTAGGACTTCTGTCCTTACTCATGATATAGAACTTACCTCCCCAGAGCCAGTACGATCCAAGGCGTACCGGGTGTCACCCCGCCAGCGCGATATTATGGAGGCTGAGGTAAAGAAAATGCTACAGCTCGGTGTTATTGAGGCGGGTGAGAGTGATTATACCTCCCCTTTGATTTTAGTTGAGGTACCGGGCAAGGAACCTCGTCCTTGCGTCGACTACCGCAGGCTTAATTCCATTACTAAGGATCAAATCTATCCGATCCCTAACATCGAGGAGCGCCTTGAGAAAGTTAGTAGCGCTCAGTTTATTTCCACCCTAGATCTTGTCAGGGGTTATTGACAGGTTCCACTTACAGAAGAGGCTAGTAGGTATGCGGCGTTCATTTCACCAATGGGAACATTCCGTCCTAAAGTTTTGAGTTTTGGTTTGAAGAACGCGCCATACTGCTTTTCAAGCCTCATGGACAAAGTGTTGCGAGGACAGGAAGAATTCGCTTTACCGTATTTAGACGACGTAGCGATATTCTCCGCATCCTGGTCTGAGCATATGGCACACTTGCGGGCAGTGCTAACCCGCCTGCGCGAAGCGGGCTTGACAATCAAGGCTCCCAAGTGCCAATTAGCACAGGCCGAGGTTGTCTACCTCGGTCACGTGATTGGACAGGGTCGTCGCCGCCCCTCTGAAATAAAGGTGGGCGCTGTGCGAGACTTCCCGCAACCGCGCACGAAGACCGATATTCGGTCGTTCTTAGGTGTCGCCGGCTACTATCAGAGGTACATCCCCAGGTACTCCGATATCGTGGCTCCCCTGACGGATGCTCTAAGAAAAACAGAGCCCCAAACAGTCGTCTGGAGCGAGACAAAGGAAAGAGCTTTTAGCGCCCTAAAGAGCGCCCTAACAAGCCAGCCTGTGCTACGATCGCCAGACTACACAAAAGGGTTCGTTGTTCAGTGCGATGCTAGTGAGCGAGGCATGGGCGTTGTACTGTGCCAAAGGGACAATGGAGAAGTGGAACACCCTGTCCTGTATGCTAGTCGTAAGCTGACCTGTCGTGAGCAGGCGTACAGCGCCACCGAGAAAGAGTGTGCGTGTCTCGTGTGGGCCGTTCAGAAATTGTCATGCTACCTAGCCGGCTCGAGGTTTATCATTGAGACGGATCACTGCCCTCTGCAATGGCTGCAGACCATATCTCCCAAAAATGGCCGCCTCCTGCGCTGGAGCCTCGCTTTGCAACAATATTCCTTTGAGGTGCGTTACAAAAAGGGGAGTCTCAACGGTAACGCCGATGGCTTAAGTCGAAGCCCCTAACGTAGGAATCCGCCTCAAAGTTGTTTGTTACTGATGTTTTCTTCCTGAGGCAGGATTTTTAACATATTGCTTTTGTTTAGTGTTTCAAAGTGATTATGTGCTTTCTAGTGCAATTTTCCAATTTGTGGACGCGTTTTGAGTGCTGCTTGACTACTGTAAGGAACTAGGCAGTAGTATAAAAGGGGAAAGAGCCTGGCAGAGCTTAGTGAGGGTTGTCTCGTGCTTGCTGACTGAGCGGTTGCGTTTCGGCGTAGTTCTAACGCTTGCTGGGAACGAGCACAAAAATGGCAACTCTCCCGAAGTGACTTTGCAGTGTCCTATGTGATCCTGAACCCGAGAACGAGGCCTTCTCTGTGCGCTGCGCTCAAGCAACGTCGAGGGACGATCGGTTTCGATTACGAGCATCATCGAGCGACATCCCTCTGGACAGCGGATGCAGTCCCCTGACCATCGGGATCTCCTTCTCCCGGCGGGGCGGTCTGTTACGTCTCGCCTTCGACGCGCGGTATAGCCGGCGCGGATGCAACGGACGCCGCGGCTTCGTTCATCGCGGCCGCAACGCCTCCCGCCAAGCGCGTCCAGGCAGGTTTCAGTGCCACGTGTCGTCGTGCGTGCGTGTGTGTGTGTGTGCATGTTTTGCCCACGCTTGTCAAAGCGCGGCAGCCGGGGAGAGGAGCTCTCCAACTGGGAGGCGAGGAGGTCTGACCGGCGCCGGCCTGGCGGACGCGCCCGTCACGCCTGAACATGTTCATGCGTCGCCGTCTTGTGCGACTCATCCCAAGCCGCTCCTTCTTGCCCTCGACTCCGAGGGTATATAAAGAGAGCTGCCCCGGACGCCAACGAGAGACTTCGATTTCGCCCTTCGAGTAACGTGGTCGCCCTGACCGGCTGCTCTTTTGAGATGCCAGAATAAACAAGTTGTTCTGTTGCCAGTCGAGTCATCCTTTGCCGGGACCTTCGGATGTTTCCAGCTTTGCCCCAGGCCGCCAGGCCAACGCTACCCTTGGGGCTTGCAACCCAAATGCAACAAGCCCTACACTACGGCACCTCTTCCTTTCTTCTTTCATTCCCTCCTTTATCCCTTCCCTTACGGCGCGGTTCAGGTGTCCAACGATATATGAGACAGATACTGCGCCATTTCCTTTCCCCAAAAACCAATTATTATCATTATTACTGACACTGTCTTCCTTGATTTCGAAAAAGCTTTCGGTAAACTACCGCATAAAAGATTGCTACTAAAGCTATCGTGCCTAAATCTTTATCCGTTAGTATTGGAACGGCTTTGTAACTTTTTGACGAACAGACGATGCAATTTGTCTATGCTAACAATTATTCTTCTCCTCGTTGCCCGGTCATTTCAGGTGTTCCCCAAGGTACAGCCCTAGGACCTTTGCTTTTCCTCATATACATTAACGATCTTCCTTCCAATGTTTCCTCTGTTATCCGCTTATTTGCTGATGATTGTGTAATTTGCCGCCCAATCACTAACTGTACTGACGTTGACATTCTTCAACAAGATCTTGACCGTATTGAAACGTGGTGCAAACGTTGGTTAATGTCGCTTAATATTTCCAAAACATGTTTGATTTTATTCCATCGTCGGCAGGTGCATACTCCTTCTAAATATGCTCTTTTTGGTTCGGAAGTGTCGTCCATATCTTCCTGTAAGTATTTGGTTATTACTGTAACTCAAAACCTAACATGGTCATCTCATATCATGAACATCGCTAACGAGGCTAATCGCACCCTTGGTTTCATACGGCGCTATCTGCGATTTGCCACCCCATCCATCAAATCATTAGCATACCTAACTTTTGTCCGTCCTAACCTAGATTACGCCCCAGCAATATGGGATCCTCACCAGTCTAACCTCTTTACTTTAGAAACAATACAAAATCGTGTTATCCGCTTTATTTATTCTGGTTATTCATACTACACTAGTGTGTCTGCTTTAAAATCTAGAGCCAACTTACCCAGCCTTGAAACGCGACGAAAAATTTCTCGATTGTGCCTCTTTCATATGTTTTATCATTAATCTTTAGGAGAATCAGTCATATCACCTGCTAATCGCCTCTCAAGCCGTATTAGTCGCCACAATTGCAAGGTCTACGTTCCCACCGCAAGAACTACCGCTCATTCTCGATCTTTTTTTGCCACGTCATCCCGGGACTGGAATGATCTACCGCAGGACACCGTGCATCATATCAACGCCATACATTTTAAGAACACCGATTTTAAGAACACTATCGAGACCATTGTTGTTTAACTGCCATGCCCATCCCTCATGTAATGCCCCATACCAGGGGCCTTTGAGGTATTAAATAAATAAATAAAAAAAAGTGTGCCATGAGGCATAAGTTGAGATAGAGGGAGTGGAATGCAGGAGATAGAAAGTTAGAACAGGGACTGAAGACCAGTTTCACTGAGGTAATCGCAGCGGTTGCCGGTGAAGTGATTCTTCATATAGTCCACTACACACAATCGCATTCTAGTCGGGCGCTGCCATGGGCTCTGCGAAAGAAGCGCCTAGGCACTTTAGCCACCGGCATAAGCAACAGGTAAGGTGCCGAGCAACAGACAGGGAGCCTCGATGGTGGACACCCGAACCGCGCCGTAAGATAAGGGATAAATGAGGGAGTGAAAGAAGAAAGAGGTACCGTAGTGGAGGTCTCCAGATAATTTCGACCACATGGGGATCTTTAACGTGCGCTGACATCGCACAGCAGACGGGTTGTTCTGGTTAATGACCATTTATTAATAAAATAACAACGGAATGAAAAGATGTTGCTAGCCGCGGCATATCTGCCATCGAAACCTGAGCTGCGGCTAGCCAGAATAAAAGGAGAGCGAAAGAAAGGGGGAGAGATAGTGATAAAGGATAGTGCTAGGGGATAATATACACTATGCACAAATACAGAATAAGAAATAAATGTGCGGTACTGCGCCGCAAGCACACGCCGTGCGCCTTTGCGTTTCCAGCGCCGCTTCAAGGCACCCTAACAGGGCGCGAGCATCAAGACATGCTAACAGGCAGAGCAGACAGGTAAAAAAAAAAAAAAGATACGTAGGATGCCTCGATGCGGGGAAAGAGGCCACTCCGAGTTTTCCTTCCTCCATGCCGCCGCGCCTAGCAGCAGGTAGAGGGCTTATTGATTGTAGCGCCACAATCTTACAGCGTTACGACCCTGGTGGAGAAAAGAACCAACTACGACACGTATAGAGAGGTTATGAGAAGGTAGGCTAGGCTTCAAAGGTGGGGCATTCACGTGACTGGATCAAGTTGTCCTGTACACTGCGCACTTTCGCCGCTCATTGGTAACGGCGTCGGCAGCATCGGCTGGTCAGTTTGGCGCGCGCTGGGTGCAGAGGAGCGTGCGGTTGTTCGCAAAGCCTGCCTCGCATCATCATTTTGTCATCCCTGCTCCGATTTGTGGTCGTCCTGCAAGGTGTAACCGTTGCATCATGTCGACTCGTGTTGCTGTGGTAAGATAAACATTTCAAATACCTGATTAAGCATGATTTATGCTCACCGCGTGCTTTCTTACAGACCTTGAACACTGAAGGACCTTGAGCACTTGGCGGCCTTGAATCATTCTTCGTGTTGTGTCATTCGTTCATTTCTCGTCTCTGTTATCGGGCTATCGTGCTATCTCTGCAGCCGTTCGTTACGTGCGCGGAAGTAAAGCGCATTTTGGCTTTGGAGGCGGTGTGGTTCCGCATGCGTGCGTGTGCCGGTGCGCGTGCGACTGCTTGCCGATCGCTGTCGATGCTGTGAGCATTGCTGGCCGAAGCGATACATTCCACTTATGTTATGCAGGATACCCCGCGTCATGGTTCCACCGTTGCCGTGGTCGCCTTGATCGGCCAACCGGCCCGGGGGGTCGAACGAATATGCATGATGCTGCCTCCCATTTGGCCCGAGTTTTTGTGTTGTTTTTTTGCGATTTGTAAATATTAAAAGTGAACATCAAGCATGCTTGGTAGCACAAACTCATGCGGAGCGTAAATTCCGGTAGATATTCTCGAATATCTAACAAATGTTATGCATGATCAAGAATGTAATCATGTGTAGATTCAGGGCACTTTTGCTCGTGTTGCTGTCAGGTGTAGTTCTGGTTCGTTGTTTCGTATAAACGCAACATTTTTGTTTGGCATAACAGTGGAGTTGAATGCTAGCGACTGAACTGAAATTCGGGGCTAGGTTATGAAGTTATGGCACGTACATGCACTAATTGTTTTATGTGATCGACAGATCACTTTCACATTGCAAGTTTTTCATGTGGCAGCTGTTTTTGCACTTTTCATTATGAGCTGGCCAGCTACAACAGCAGATGGACTAGTTGATCATTTCGTGCAACGGTGCCATGCATGTCTTCTTGTCAACTAAATAAAATATACTTGTTCGTAGGGTTTTTAGCTTCTTACTCTTGTCTCCCACATAGAGCAATTGTTTGGAACTAATTCCGACTTTGTTGCGAGGACATTGACAATGGCTGAAACGAGCATATTCTTTAGTCATGAGTCACTACATGTATCGGTCATGCAAATCTGTTACACTTTGTCTTCCACAAATTGGAGGAGCAACATTGCAAAAGAAACCTGTAAAACTTGTTTTATTTTCACAGTAGGAATTAAGCTGTATCGGTAGTTTTGGACTAAGTGCTTGCATCAGGCTTCTGCATACATGCATCTCATATGTGTAGTACAAAGTTACTTACAAATTGTAGTGCTACATAATTATGAGCTGTGACCAACTTCAAGCTGTACATTTCATAGCATTTGGCTTATAGTTGGATACAACTCAAGAACACAGCAGCGAATGCCCCTCAGAAGAGGCCCTCCGGCCAGCGGCATCAGCTGTTTGTCATGATGTTGCGGTTAATCCCCTAGCATGACATCAGAAGTGGCGGACAGATGCCTCCATAAAATGGGATTAACTGCAACATCATGACAATCGGTTGACACCTTATTCGCCGTTGCATTCTTGAGTTGTATCCAACTATAGATTGATTGTTTTAGAACCTGGTTCATTTTTGTTCATGGAAGGAGACTTTCACAAATTTTCAGAGCCCTTTGGTACTCTGAACTGATGCACCCTGAAGCATTCTTGTGTGAACTGTGGCTTTCGTACTCAACATTGGTCATTCAATTATTTACAATGAATTGCAAGACACTGGCCTCATTATTGGTAGACCTTGCTGTAACAGCAGCTGCTTGTTTGATCCTATTCCCTGCCTATTTAAACTCCCGAGAAGTGTTTCACTGAGGCTATTTCAGCACTAAGCTTCATCTTACTGTGATCGGTATCAAATGTTTAGATTCAGGTGCCATACACAGTTAATCGTCTGAACTGCTAAGGTGCAACACAGCATTTGACAGGTGTGTATAGGTAACATCAATCTTTTATTGGTATTCACTTACACTTGTTCTGTTAACTGCATACGTTAAAAGAGCCAAAGTAAAAGCTTTGGCCTTTTAAATTGTGGTAGAGGTGTATAATTGTAGACTAAATCTCATGATGGGGAGACTGAAATTTCAGTTTGCTTCTTTCACAATAGTACTGCTAGTTAGGAGGCAGATTGAAAACCTGCTCCTCTAACGCTTCTGAGTAGCCAGGAGAGGAACCACAAAAAGTTGTAATACTCATGAGTATTTAAAGAAATCATTATTGCATAAAGTAAATGAATTAATCAACATCTTTGGTGTGCACAGGTCACAGGTGGCAACAAAGGCATTGGCTTTTCAATAGTAAAGTTCCTCTGCCAGCAATTTGATGGAGATGTGTTCCTTACAGGTTAGTATCCGCTACATAGAATGTGAGTTGGGCTTTGATGGCATATGTAGCAAAATAAAACAGCTGCTGTTTTGACACATTTTGATGGTGGGACAATGAAAAAAATGCTTATGTGCTGAGATTTCAGTGCATAATAAAGAATCAGAGGTGGCTGAAGTTAAAGTGAAGCTCTGTGATAGGGCATGCAACATTGCTTAGGTGTAGCTATAGTGTGTGAAAATCCACTGATTTCTTCAAAACTAAACTAAAAAGAATGCTTGCACATGTCAAGCTGTGAAAAAGTGCTGCTGGTCACTGCACGTCTGCATAAGAACGTGTTGGACTTTAATAAACTGAGCTCTTGTATTTATGTCTTTGCTATGTATTAATAAAAAACCAGCTTTTTTATGAAGTGACAAGACTACTCCTACTGTAAGTTGTCACATGCAGAGTACAAGCAAATATGAACTGTGCTAAAACACATCTTTTTCCACTTTTTTTTTTCTGTACTGACTGCTGCATTCAGTAAAGCTTAGGGAGATTTAGTGTTTCGCATACAGAAAATTTGCCAGAGGTTTTTATAGTGCGTTGTGGTGCTGGCCTCATTTAATACCCGTCATACAAACTGAAAGTGTAAATTATTAAGAAATCACTGTGTGGAGAGATGGCGTCTTAGAGTTTATGGTGAACATTGCACATCGCATAAGTAGTGAGTTATTGCCAGCATTGTTGATAGTCACAGAAAAAAAAACGTTTTTATTCTTTTTACTCGTGCATTCTTTTAAATTTTTGGGAAAGGATATCATGTTTTATTTCTTTTTGCTGAGCAGCTAGGGACGAGAAGCGGGGCAATGCAGCTGTGTCAGAGCTTAACAAGCAGCTTCTGCGCCCAAAGTTTCACCAGCTTGACATTGACGATCTTGAGAGCATTCGCAAGTTTCGGGACTTCCTCAAGAGCACTTATGGTGGCTTGGATGTGCTCGTGAACAATGCTGGCATTGCATACAAGGCAAGTGTCCCCGTTTTCTTCTTATTAGAAAAAAAAAAAAGATATTGCTTGCTTGCTGTACAGGGTTTTTAAGCATGTGAGGATTTCACTGGTCTGTCGCTGCACCATTACACATTTGTAATTTCAAAGTTAGATTCACACCAACCTTTGACTAAGACACGCATGCATTGACGCATGTACATGGAAAAGGAAGAGAATCACATGTCAGTGTGTGCTCAGCTGATTATGAGCTGGCTCTTCGCATTCAGAGATTGCTTCAGTCACGCCCGTACTAACTACAAATGATTAATATTGCTGCAGGATAAGTCAATTTATTTAATTAACGTTTATTCTGCTTGTTGATATCTAAGCCTGAGCATGTTGATTTCACATTTCAGCAGGTTGTAACTATTCATCAAACACACCTTACACTGTCTTCGCCACCGCAGGAGATGTAAACAAGGGAGAGTGTATACGTAGTTTGGGGCCTTTTTGTACCTTCTTGAGCTATGAATTAAGGCTGCTAACTTGTTTTAAAGTTGTCATCGAATGATTACTTTTTTTCTTCTCCATCTGCAGCACAACTCAACAGCACCATTTGCAGAGCAAGCTGAAGTCACTGTGAAAACAAACTTTTTTAGTACACTTAACGTCTGCAAGGAACTGTTCCCATTGCTGCGCCCGCATGCTAGGTATGTTGTCTCTTCCCATGTGTCATGCATCATTGATTGAGCACGTGGTGTGGATTCTGCATTTTTTTCCAGCCAATTTCTTTAAATATTTCGAAATTCTGAAGGCAGGAAACGTATTGCAACTTGTGGTTATGGGATTTACAATTATCCCTGGAACTTGGAACCATTGTGTGCTTGCATTTCCGGGAGTGCATTACAAAAAATATGCTTGCTTTTATTAGAAGTGTTATTTATTGCTGCTCACAGAAGATTCTCCACGGTATTTTGCTCGGTAATTATCCTTAAAAGTGAGCTATAGCCACTTACGGAACCCAGTTATTAGATCCTCAGAGCATTCTTTCTGAAGGCGGATCTTGAGTATTGTTTTTGCCTTATTGGCGGAGAAGTCCAACCTGTAGCCACCGCGATGGATCTGCGGTTATTGTGCTCGGCTGCTGACCCGAAAGACGCAGCTTTGAACCTGACCACAGCGGTTGCGTTTCGGTGGAGACGAAATGCTAGATACGTGTGTACTGCGATGTCAGTGCGCGTTGAAGAACCCCAGGTGGTCGAAGTTCTCCGGAGCCCTCCACTATGGCGTCCCTCATGGCCTGAGTTGCTTTGGGATGTTAAACTCCATAAACCAAACCTAACCCTGTAGCAGCTGCAGTTGAAAGCATGCTAAAAAATTTTTGAAGGTTGAATGCACATTTGACACCTGTACATACCCCAAACGCAAAACTTGGGCAACATCAGTGTGTTTTGTATTCTTAATATTTTTGGCTGCTAGCACCTGTAGTAGAAAGTCGAGCCTAGCCACAGCAGACACACAAAATGTAAAACTTCCACTGCTAACACAGAGTCCTTTTCACTCGTTGACGGTGTGAGAACAGTGTAAGCAAGGTGTGAATATATAGCACTAGCTTTAGTACGGCATATGTGTAGTATATGTCTACTAATTCACTGCTTTCTGCAGGGTGGTCAATGTGAGCAGCATGTGTGGCATGCTGCAGAGAATTCCTGGAGAAGAGCTGAAGAAGAAATTCAACAACCCTAACATCACTTTGGAGGAGCTTTGCAGCCTCATGGAGCAGTTTGTGCAGTGGGTATCTATTTTGCTTCAATTTTGATAGTTTGTTCGTTTAGGTATTCATAACATGATTTGCTTGTAAAACGTCCGTTGCTCTCAACGTTTTTGTACATTACTTTTTTTTTCTGCATGAAAAGTGACCTGTTTACTTAGGTTATTTATTTTTACAGGGCAGCTAAAGAGGGAAAGAATGGAGAAAAAGGTTGGGGGAACTCTGCGTACAATGTCTCTAAAGTGGGAGTCACTGTGCTGAGCTTCATCCAGCAACGTGAGTTCAATGCAGACCCTCGTGAGGACCTGGTTGTAAATGCTGTAAGTAGATAATTTATTTTGTCCTGTTTGTACTTGTTTAAGTTGTAGCATCCTTGTAACTTTGCGCCTGTGTGTGTTGTATGCTAGGGCATGCACAGTAGCAATAGATGACATCAAATTATGCCACAGCTATAGATGGCGTCAAAGGCGGAGGGACACTGCACTGCTGAGCTTACACGCTGCAAGTCATACAAATTCATGCACTTTTTCTGCTCTGAACTTTTCTGCTATTGATTTTGGGCTTGAAATGTTCGAACCTCTGAATGATGTGATGTAGGGATCTTTTCCTGATAAAGAAATTTTGAGAGGGTAAAAAGCTTGTTGGATTAGCTTTCTATTGAAAGCACTTTTCTTTTGTGCAAAGAACCGCAAAAATTGCTTTCTTTATGAAAGATTACGGTTGTTACTGGAGGCGGGAAAGGGAGTGTCTGACGTTACCCGATAAGTGAAAGGTTATGTTTAACTTCACCAAACAAGCCAGCATTGCATTTGAGCAATATCTGTTACTGTGCTTGCACTGTTATACTGCTGGAGGAAAGAGGCAGCCACGGCAGCTACAATTTACGTGAATAGCATTTGCTTTTTACGTCAGAAGCCATATACTACTGCTTGGCTGTTCAGCAGAAACCCATGACAGGAACTTCTGCTTTATACTTGTTGATGTGTTGTACTGCCTTAAAAAGCTTGTCCGCACGAACAGTGCTCTGTAATATGTCATGACTTTATTGGCCAATTTCTTTGAAAAGAGTGTGCTGGTAGTCTCTGGTGCCATAATCAATTTGATCGCCGCGAATAGACAAGGCGCTTCGTGTATGACTGCATGTCCACTTAGTTTTGTGATATTTGGTCCTTTTTTAATCACAGGTGCATCCGGGTTATGTTGACACGGATATGACGAGCCACAAGGGGCCTTTGACTCCTGACCAAGGTGAGTGGTTGATGCATGGCCTTTATTGGTTGATTTCCCCCCTGTATTGTTAGATTTGTGTGCTCATTGTGATCTATTTTGCTGTTTCTTTCTAAAAAAAAGCTTAACACTTATGTACATCCAATAATGGCTGGTTCAAGCGCATAGTCGAACGCATCTATAGCAAACTTCAGAAAGAAAAATGGGTGGTATGTAGTGAAACCAGCTTTTACAGCTATCATGAGTGTATCCTGTGACACAGGCAGCCAGGCTAGATATCAAAAATACTGTCAAGGTCGAATAGCGTTAAGCAGTGGGGTGGTTAAAAAGTACATACCAGGTGCTTCAGGCAAGCCCGGAACTAAGTTTTAAAATTAGGGCTTTTGAGATGCAGAGAAGCTTTTTGCATCGTAGTAATATCAGTGTTGGTGGACGTGCAAAAAAAAGGGCTATGTTAACTAGTAAAATGATTGACTAAATTCTTATAGTTAACTGTTACCTATAGGCGCCTGATTGCAACTAGAGATTTGTAGCTGGCCATTAATACTAGCCATATCAGTTTTTTAAGAATTTCGAAAACGCGATTACCCTCATCGCTGTGGCTCAACAAATTTAGGCCATTTCTCGCGCCGTTTAGAAACCATGCGTCTGTGTGGAGCACAAGGCAACAAAGAAATCGTGGCACTTTGTGACGATGTGTCACGTGACAATAACTGCCCCGCCCCCGCTATGGTGATTGCCCCTCCAGTGCGGGTGGGGCAGTGTTTGTTGTGCAGTACTATTCGAGTTCACTTCAGCGGTACTATAGTAGCGGTACTTCGCTGCGGAGAGTCGCAATTTGATGAACATCGCATAGTGCTCCCCGCAGGCGCTTGGTTTTCGAACGGCGCGAGAAATTGTCGTGAATTTGTTGAGCCAAAGCAGTGAGGGTAATCACGTTTTCGAAGCTATAAAAGCTGATATGGCTATTACTAACGGCCAGCTGCAAATCTTTAATTGTAATTAGGTGCTTATTCATAATAGTAAAAAAGTTAATTATTAGAAGCTAGTCACTTTACTAGTTAAGATTTGCTTCTTTTTTCACGTCTGCCAATACTTGAGGTAAAGCCACCATTTACCTCAAAAACCCTATTTTTAGAATTATTGGCGGGCTTACGTCAAACGCCTGGTATATATAAAGCAACTTTGCACAACTAGCTTAGTTGGTGAAAACGAATCTGCTACAGTAGACTCATTAATTAAAACTTTAAGGGACCAAAGATTTTTGTTTTAATTATCTAAAGTGCACATTATTATGGTGGTAAACTAAATGTGATTGCTTTACAGATATCTATGTGTACAAACTATTCTGGGTATATTTCTCTATGCAAATGTAGCCAAATGCTTTCGCACAACATAAAATATGGATGCTTACTCAACCAGCGGTCTCTAACAGGTTGTGTGGTTGAAAAAAAAAAGTTGTCAATAATGCACTGGTTTCTCAATAGAGTAAAACCACGTCATTTGGCACTTCAAGTGGCATAAAGAAACACCCAATTTATCTGAAGGTCCAGTCATCAAATGGCTGCAAAAAACTTTAAAAAACTGCTTCTTACCGTGGCTGGTGAAAAGAAAAAAAAGGGCACACTTGTCTACTTTTGAGTGAAAACAGCATGGCAACGATGCTTTTTCTCAATTCCGGCAGCGTGTGTTGCATGTCCACTGTTTGAAATATCAAAGCAGAACTGCTCCAAAATAGTAAGGCCTTCCGCGGCCTCCTTCACACGTGCTACTCAGTAGCTGTACAGCCTCCTCACTAGCGGTGGTGTCCATGTAAGGAGGCTTCACTGCACAATGAGAAAATTGTGACGAATGCGCATTGTCAGCGCACAAGTCCACACGGGCGGAAGCGAGGAGGGGAACACATATTTGTGCCGAAACGGTGAGACGCCTTCTAAAAAGAAAACAGACTAGCGATGCGCAGCTGGGCTTGGCTCACTGAAGCGTGGCTGGTAGCCTCAATTGTCACGGGCTGGTAGCGAACTTCAGAAAACGTAACTAAGCCAACTACGCATCGACGGGCGACTTCAATCGACACGGTCCCCCTTTTCGAACTGCATCTGAGCTAACCGGTTGAAGGAACCAAATTTTCAGCACACGTGGCTCCGTAAACCTGACGTGTCTGGCCTCAGTCGCTGGTCTTTCGCACGCCTCAAGTGCTGGAGCAAGACGAAAAGTTTAAATAACCGAATTTAAGAGAAACCGCGGTACGAATTAAGCAGCTTTAAAATGCATTGAAAATATAGCCAGTAAGCCAAAATTTTGAAGTTCATTTGAATTGGCCGAAAGTACGAATTATCCGAGTTTGAATTATCACGAGTCTACTATATTTATACAGTGCTAGCTGATATGTTCTTCAATAAACAGTGATCATCAATGAGGCACACTGAAACAGGAAAGTGTTCCGCACTTCATATGTCCGGAGCAAGAAAGACTAGGTTTTTTTTTCTTCTACAAAAAGTATTCCAACCTTGTGAACCTGATGATCCAAGGTGACATATATTGAGGTTGTGAAATAAGTTCTTTGCACAAGTAAGTATTGTAAAATATTTTATGGAAAGATAGACAATAGACATGTTCTGCTAAGAGCTTCAACAAGAAATTGTTTCCTTTATCACTATCATGAATTATATGCTCTAAGCGACTTATTTATGGCGAGCTCCATATTTCGCAAATTTGGCTGAAGTCGCATTTTACGAGTATTTCGCGAACACAAAATTTCACAAAGCAGATGAGGCAGGCCCCTTAGTTTTCCCCTAATCCCAGAGGCCTGCAAGCTTTTGAGCGTTGCAGAGTTTGGCGCATGGCTCATGCGACATAGTGCCCAGCTGTTGTGGAACAAACTTTTGCATGAACTCTGCAGTGGATAAAATGAAAGCACGATTTTTCAGCACCCAGAGCGAGAAGCGAGCAGAGCCATTTCTTGAGATGACGGCACATTCTCTTCAGAAAGGGAATTGACTTTGCGGAGTTTCATCTCAATGCCTGCTTCTAGTTTTAAATAATTAACAACATGCTTTATGTCATACAAGTTTTTTTCCCAATTATAAGTGCGCATTTTGCCGAAATTATTCACAGGGCCTATTTTTCATGAGCTGCAAGCGGTTCTCGAAAAACTGTAAAATTAAATTATTTAAAGTATATAATATTGGTTTTTAATTAAATTTAGCTTGACATATGTACTTTTCTGTATCTTTTTGCACAATAATTGACAGGCGCTGATGCACCAACCTATTTGGCTCTCCTGCCTCCTAACATCGACTCGCCCAAGGGAGAATTTGTGTGGAACGACCGCACTGTCACCCCATGGGACAAGTAGTGCTAAAGCGATCAAGGCCTCAGCTGTGGACCTGTGCTGTTGCATTATGGCATTTTATGGCTGCTTCAGTGCTGTCACACCATATACTATTTACTAGCCAGTAGAGAACAAATCTAAGAAATCAAGTTTCTACGGGTGTACGCATTATGTTTATAGAAAATGTGACCTATTTTCTTACTGTGCATTGGTTATGTTGAATAAATATTGCTCTGATTGCTTTAATCTGAAGCTGCCTCATTCTTATTTCCTTTCTGATGCTGATATGTCAAGGCCTGTAGTTATAGGAAAAATCTGTGTTTCCATGACCGAGATTTCAACCCTATGCTTATCACTCGAGCCCTCCTGTTGAAAATGTTGCAGGCAGCAATAAAAGCACATTCATTCTTCACTTTTGTGTAGTTCGCAAGGAGAAAATTGGTGTGCATATTGATAAGTCCATTTTGACTTGCTCGGGCAATGTTTGCATTTCTTGCACATTTATTCACCCTGTAAATTTTCATAAAGCCAGTCCTGACAGTCATCCATGCCAGAGCACATTCACTGTATCTGTTTCTTTATTAGTGCTCCTTGTTTTTTTTTTTAATGTCGGGCACATTTTTTCCCCTCCTTTTTGCTGGAATAAGCATGTCAATATTTTCATGAAGTATTTTTTCAAGCGATGTTTTGTGGAATGATCTGTCGAACAGTACAGGGCAAGCTCCATGCATAGGCAGGCCATAAGGATATCTAAAAGGCCGAAGAAGGTAACGCACTGTGCTACTGCACTAGGTCTCATCTACCGTCGTGACGCCTCTGTGCCTGTCGCAGTTAGGCTTGGTTATACACTGACTGATGAGAAAGCTGCACTCTTGTTCTAAGTTCAAGAATTCACTTGGGGCAACACAACTCAAGATGTGCCCTACTGCATTTGTTCTAAGGCTTTTCTTGCAATAACTGTTTCTAGGACCAGTGCAGTGCTGTAGCTATGCATGTAGCTTCACACAATTTGTTAGCCACTCTGCCTGCATTATACTCTTGTGATTTTTTAAAGATTATTGGTCGACATTTATTAAAGTTGCTATTTAAATGTAAAACTAATGTTAGCACATGAAATATATGGGTGTGTTCAGATAAGAACAGTAATCGAGGTCCCATGGTCATTTGCTTTCAATGGAATGTTTATATATGATGGCCAAATGTGTGGACTCAAGGGAATGGCACTTCGTTTTGCAAGGAGTGCTGTAGTTTCTTGGGGGAAAAGATTGTATATCACAAGAGGTGGAAAACGTCGTTTTTGCGATTTTGCAAAATCGCAGAAAGAAAGATAAAATTTTGTGGCACCTGCGTATTTTTTCACTAATTGTACGTAAATTTTTTGTTTAGAAGCAGTGCAAAAACATTTGGCTCCTATAATATCGCAGCAAAAAACCCCAAGCATTGTTGGAAAACTAATGAATTTCAATAAGGGCAGTATATGGGACAAGAATGAGAACTTCATGCTGAAATTTTTTGTCAGCATTAATCTGTGCTTTTGTATTATCACCAGACAAAATTGGTACTTATAGACCACTCAGATGATGTTTAGTTATGCACTGAAATTGGGAATTTGAAAAAGGGTAACTTTGATAGAGACTTAAAAAAAATGCAATTGCTGATTCTGTTCAAAATTTCTCTCAAAGACCTTTCGTACTTGATTACTCTAGATCAAGAAAAAAGTGTTGCATTTCTTACCAAAGTGGTGGCCTTGTAGAGTATCTGCCTCGCATTTGGAAGTTCGATCCCCTGGGCCACTGGGTACCCACCGGTTTTATGATGGGTACAAGATTTCCTCCGGCATGGTGCCCGGCTTTTCAGGGGTGAAATTCTTGGGAGAAGAGTCTTAAACTCTTTCTTGTAAGTGCTGCCAATAATGTTTTGACCAATCAGAATTACTGCATGTAGCCTAAAGAGATGGTCAGTTGTGCGTAGCAGGGCACAGAAGGGGCATGCGCGAAGAGGACACTCCGACTCGTCAAGGCCATTGCTTGTAGTTGCATTCAGTGCAGCCTTTCCTACCTTGACCTCACCAAGACCAACCAATACAAGGCTGACGTCCTCATCCACACTTTTTCAAAACTGCTCTCAGACTCCGCATGTGCACGTCAGCATCTCAACTGGTGACTCTGGGCATCCACAACACCTTCGATGAAGTCCGAGATGCGGTCCTCTCCTGCCAACGCACGTGCTTACTACCTCCACAGAACGGGCCATCGTCCAACACATCGGGGATCCCAAGGAACCCAAACACACTCCCTCACAGGAATACTACCCTCCACCATCTGCACCCACCTTTACCCAAGCCCTATCCACAGACACATGCAGCGTTAACTCCAAAAGTCCAGGAGACAAGCCTGAATTCGGTGCATGCGAAGACAGTACGGCCACGATTCTATTGCTGTCTGTGTCGACATCGCCTCCCGTGCCCAGCCACAGACATTCGCCTTTGTTGCTGTAGACAGCACCCACACTCCATTTCTGGCAGCCTCTGTCCGACCCCCAGACCCAACTGCTGCTTAAGCGATCACCCTCGCCAGGAAATGAGTGACGCCCACTCCAGCAGCGTTCGCATTTTCACAAACACTCAAACCGCCTGTCGAGCGTATGCAAGCGGCCGTGTCCAACGACAGACGCTACGCATCCTGGGACACACTCTCCATCAAGACCACGTCATCACTTGGGTTCCTGGACACGAGAGCCTTGATGGCAACGTCGGAGCGGGCACCTTAGCTCGAGCATATACTCAGCGGCAGTGTCCAACGACAGACGCTACGCATCCTGGTACACACTCTCCATCAAGACCACGTCATCACTTGGGTTCCTGGACACGAGAGCCTTGATGGCAACGTCGGAGCGGGCACCTTAGCTCGAGCATATACTCAGCGGCAGTGTCCAACGACAGACGCTACGCATCCTGGTACACACTCTCCATCAAGACCACGTCATCACTTGGGTTCCTGGACACGAGAGCCTTGATGGCAACGTCGGAGCGGGCACCTTAGCTCGAGCATATACTCACCGAGCGGGGCCATCCCCTCCTGCCCTATACCCCCTATCCTCCCACTACGCCACCCGGCTCGAAGGCCTTAATAGACGCCTCTACCCTCTCCCTCATCCCTCTCCTCTGAAGACTCCTGCCTTCTATACAGCGCCTTCAAACAAACACAACGTACACCACTTACATCGCCTACACCGAGCACTTTACAAAGACTAATGTCCAGGCAGCGCTCCTACTAATCGCCAGAAGGCCCACCCGCATACGCTCCAGCCTCCATCCTCTTCAATAAACGTTTTTTCACTCACTCATGACAATGGGCCTGCCAAGAGTGCAGTCATCTCTTCACATTATAGCCGCCGTGGTGACTCAGTGGTAATGGCGCTCGGCTGCTGACCCGAAAGACGCGGGTTCGATCCCGGCCGCGGCGGTCGAATTTCGACGGAGGCGAAATTCAAGGCAATCAAAGCGCACCTTCAATATTCGCTTCTTTCTCACAGCCAGCGTAACATAAATCAAGGGCAGAGCGCATTTGCGTGGTTGCCGTACTGCTGCGTGCAGGCAGCGCAAGCATGGAGGAAGTGTGTTTGCGCGGACTTCATGCACCTGTTTTTGTCATGTGCGTGCGCATGATGGAATGGAGAACGACGCTGAAAGGAGCCACCTGTCGGAACCTCATCTTTTTTTTGCAAGTTCTATTTAAGTTTTCGGGCTGGTTCGTGTACCGAAGCGGAACGTCCTACGTGTAGGCTCTACGACTGAACGTCTGCTACAATATTGCCGATTTGTGGCCGCTGCGGTCAAGTATCGATGGAGGCGAAATTCTAGAGGCCCGTGTACTGTGCAATGTCTGTGTACGTTAAAGAATGCCAGGTGGTCTAAATTTCCAGAGCCATCCACTACATCGTCCCTCATAGCCTGAGTCACTTTGGGACGTTAAACTCTCATAAACTTACGTTTATTACTAGAGGATAGAGTATTCTGCTGCACCCAACAGTTTTATAGTGCCGCTCATTCTGATCATCTTTGAGATTGAAAAAGTAATTTTTTTACCGCGTGATCTCGATCTAATGCGATAAAAGCATCAGCCTGTTTGCAGTCCAATTTGCACAAGCAGTGCATTTGTTGAAAAATTTCTATTAAAAACATCGCTAACAATGCGGTTTTTCCACAAAATTTATCACATGAGGAGGTCTCCATAAATCTGACCCTGTTCTAAAGGGATTTTTTTTCTTTTTCACATCCATGAGAGGTAACCTAACAAAATTACATCGTCAGTCACGTGAAATATTTTGTGAGCACGACTTTTATTCTGCCGTACAGCACTGCTCTTGCCAGCTAGGGTCCCTTAAATAAAGTTTGGCTTTCGTCCGAGTTTGTGGTCAAATTCGCAGGTTTTGCCCCGATTATGGCTGCAGAGAAAAACGACTACACCGTTATTCCTGCACTCTTGCAACTCGATCGGTTCCAAGGCCCTCAGCAGCTTCCTGCCTTGGAGAGCGGCTAAGATTACAGGATCGGCTGTGCCAGGTGCCGACAACAGCTCCGTTAACAACCCACGGAGATAGAAGTAGCCCTTCGAAAGCTGCGATAAGACACCTACTGGACAGAATCCGTACACGGCACAGAGCTCGTTCGTTTACCGCAACCTGCAAGACACCATACAGGGCGACGTTTATAGAGCTATAAACGGTGATGCAGCTAAGATTGAAGCACGGGCACTAAACGCGTTGTTCTGATGACAGCAGTTTCTCTCTGGCACTGTTTTCTGCCCGCATAGACATTGCTTGTTGTCGCGTTGTTTTAAATCAACGGCATCAGTCTCTGTACAATTTGTTAATTATCATGTACAATAACTGTTGTTGCAGAACAGCCTATCATCACCTTTTTTTTAAAAGCATGAAATGCTTTCAGCTCTCGTTGGCGCGCCGCCGGGGAGCTTGGCGCCAGGAGGAAGGGAGAACACGGAGGCGAACCTAAACGAACTATGCGAAACTTTCACTTCACCACTTGGTGTGTATGTAATGCGCGCGAACACTAGCACATAGGGTGTCTCGATGTTGTAGTCGGAAGTGGTTTTGTTAAAATCATAATAAAAAGGAAGGAAAAGATTTTTGCTAGCCCCGGCATCTGCCATCGATACGGAAGCACCTGAGCCGGGGCAGCGAAAATAAAGGGATAGCAGGCAGACTGGAGAAATGAAATGGAAGAGATGAGGGGACAGGTAGAAAGGGTAGAGGGAGAGGTAATATACACAATCTATTTACACGTGCCTTAGCCTTTTTCCTCCATAAAAACGCAGCCACCGCGGTCGGGTTCAGAGTTCACGGGTTCGAACCCGACCGCGGTGGCTGCGTTTTTATGGAGGAAAAACGCTAAGGCGCCCGTGTGCTGTGCGATGTCAGTGCACGTTAAAGATCCCCAGGTGGTCGAAATTATTCCGGAGCCCTCCACTACGGCACCTATCTCTTCCTTTCTTCTTTCACTCCCTCCTTTATCCCTTCCCTTACGGCGTGGTTCAGGTGTCCAACGATATATGAGACAGATACTGCACCATTTCCTTTCCCCCCAAAACCAATTATTATTATTATTATTACACAATAATAGATATATACAGGCCGCGGTGTCTCGATGACTGCAGCGCCGCTTTCAGGGTGAGGACGCCGCTCTCGACGGCGGAATGTTAGGTCCCACTCTCCCGTACGGCTGCACTGAGCGCAATGCAGCGGCAGGCCGTTTCGAAGAGAAAACTGCCGCTACAGCGTGAAATTCCGCAAATTTGGTGTCCTGCCAAGACAGGATGGCACCGCAGAGATTGTTTGAACAGTGGATCGGAGTCAGACGTTGAAGCATATATCATATATCGCGGAACTTATCTGCCGGGAAACTCGGCCCCTTGTGAACAGTCGTTACATTCTCACAACGGACGTTGCATATTCCACTGCAATCTGCTGCCCCAGATAGTCTACATTTCGATTGCTTTTCCAACAATCAGCATTACTTATTTCGAGCTGCAGTTGCATATGCGGCAGAGACTGCCATCCAGACAGCTTCCCGTTCGCCATGAAGCCAAGTGCGAGAAGTCATCTTGTAAAACGGGTACTGCGCTAATTAGCAAGCAAGGACGACAGAACCCGTTTTACAAGATGAACATCCACCAACTAGCCCAACTTGCCACTCTACTCTGCGAGAAGTCGCCGTTGACGGCTGCTATAATGTGAGTATTTATGAGGAAGAAACGTTAAAGTTGAACATTATACCCCCCCCCCCCCCCCCCCCCCCCCAGCAAGCGTTTCGCATGCCTTACTTCGCATACTTTGGAGTCGTCTGTTGACTTACAGCTGTCTCGCTTGACCTGCGATTACTTTTTTTTTCTGCGCGCGCTGTCGAAAGCAAAGCAAAATATAATAATAATAATTGGTTTGGGGGGAAAGGAAATGGCGCAGTATCTGTCTCATATATCGTTGGACACCTGAACCGCGCCGTAAGGGAAGGGATAAAGGAGGGAGTGAAAGAAGAAAGGAAGAAGGAGGTGCCGTAGTGGAGGGCTCCGGAATAATTTCGACCACCTGGGGATCTTTAACGTGCACTGACATCGCACAGCACACGGGCGCCTTAACGTTTTTCCTCCATAAAAACGCAGCCGCCGCGGTCGGGTTCGAACCCGGCAACTCCGGATCAGTAGTCGAGCGCCATAACCACTGAGCCACCGCGGCGGGTACAAAGCAAAATATCCACTGTCGTTTTCTAGCGTTGGCAAAACACACGGGAACAGCCCCTTATATATGGCTTCATTTCCGACTACTGCATCACACACAACACGAGCTCACTTTAAGCAGCCGGGTCGGTGGTGCCACAAACAGAGCAAAGCCCTATCAGCTGGATTTTTAATAGACTTCTCCCCGTTGTAAACGACGTGTCGTCAAAGGGCGTGGCCCGGTGGCAGCATTGCCCACATTCGCCTCGGTTTTTGCATGTTTCGAGCGTTCTCCGACGCCTTTGTTCCCCCGATCAGAGACACCTCGTTACGCTTCGCAACCTTTCTTCTCCCGATTACAACCGCCTCTTTACACAGCGCACCTTCTGTACCACGTTGTCAGAAGTCGCAAGTTTTTTTCCCACCAGACCAGAAGCACGTGCGTCGATGACGTAGCCCGTGAAAGCTGTAATCGTCCCGCAGCTCTACAAATACCAGACGCGGATTTTTTTTTTCGGCATGTGGTCGTCTGTGTGTCATGTGGCGCCTTCAGCTGAAATGATTGCTCCAAGGGGAAGCAAAGCTAGATTAAAACCTGCTAGGCTACCTCAAAATTCGCCCAGCGCTTTCTTCAGAACCTGACGACAAAGACGTTTCCCACTAAGGGAGCCTTATTATTTAGGATGTGAAACTCGTCGCTGCATTTTGTTCGGTTTATTGATTTTAATCTTTATCCCACGAACGCATTCAACCCCCCCCCCCCCCCCCCTACTTCTTTGCATCAGCTCATTACGCATATCCTGGCGCCGTACCCTACGTACGTTCAGCGTGTCAGTAAGCAAAAGAGGTCGTGGCTGCGTGACACCAACGAAAGGTACCCTTTTCCCCGCACTAGTGTTCTTTTCCTTAATTTTCGTATTTCTTCTAAGTAGACCACCACTATTTTCCTTCTTTTCGTATCGCTTTTAAATAAACCACTACTAAAAAAAAAAGCCTCCATTCGTTGGCGTCACGCAGCCACATCAGTAAAATTCTCCACTCGCGTTTCTGGGCAGGCATGTCCTAGAGCTTTATTTTTTTTTTTTCTTGATCACAGCAGCGAGGCTGAGAGCTTGTTTGTCGTGTTCACTTGTCCGCGTCTTTCTGCTCGCTTTACGTCGAACGGGGGTTTTCCAACCAGTGCATACCTTAATGAGAGATCTATTGTCTTGCTCGAACGACTATCGGGTGAGGCGGCAAGCCAGCATCTCTTGGAACCCGGAGCAGACGGTTCCACGGAAGCGAGGAAGGCGGCCTGTGTTGTCCCGTGTTAGTTCTGATTGGCGGGGACAATGGGATTCAAATGAAGTTATCGGGGGCTGATTTTGTGAGGTTTCTTTGTGAATCAGTCGCTTTTAATGTTTTTTTGCCATGTTTCATATGACTACTTGGTTTCAGAGGTGTCCTCAGCTGTCCATATCCCAGAGCACTGTAACGGCGGAACGTTTTTAAAAGAAATTTGCCATTACTGCGTGTAATTCTCCTCATATGTTGCATCCATAAGACAAAGGAATCCCAAAGAATGTTGGAGCAGCGCGTGTTAACTACGAAAAAAAATAATATTTGGCAGGTCATCCTCCGCGCTGCCGACAAGCCGAGAAACGTGGGACCTCATGAACACTCCTTCCAATAAATGCAGCCTAATTGCACAGCATTCGGCGACCCTGACACCCTAAATTACGAACACGAAGGAGCACCCAACAACCGCTGCCCTTTTTCAGTGCAGCCATTAACTGGGCAACACACCAGCCCGTCATAACTTTTCGATTGCAACGTAGTCGGAGCGACTGTATCATGCATGAAACACTCAAAATTGTCAGAACATTGCTTCCATGAGTGAAACAACTATTAGTGCCTATTTCAAGTTCAGTCGCATTATTGCAGTCGTCACGCAGCCGCACAGAAACCACGCCACACGCATAGCGCGCGGGACCGGCGCGTGGGACCCGACATGCCTCTGCGAGAAGGGTACGGTGGCGCGGGGTGCCACGAAGGGTGTCCCCACCCTGACAGCGGAGGCGAGTGGGCATCCAGGCAGCCTACCAGCTCTAATTGTTCTTCGACATGCTGGTTGGTGGAGGCGATGACGGCGGCGTCCGGCCGAGGCGAAAGCCCCCGATGTTCT
This sequence comes from Amblyomma americanum, assembly GCF_052857255.1. Classification (NCBI taxonomy): domain Eukaryota; kingdom Metazoa; phylum Arthropoda; class Arachnida; order Ixodida; family Ixodidae; genus Amblyomma; species Amblyomma americanum. Next base: position 140,907,743 of record NC_135499.1, on the reverse strand, counting down.
ATATATCACGTGCTGGTACCATCCCCTTTTTCTCGGCACGTGGCGAGCGCTAGTCGCGTGGGTCGCCCAGGTCCCCCCCTCGCCTCCTCAAGGCTCCAACTGCTTGCACTCAGATGAGATTTCTGCCAAATGCTTCAATTCTTGGACACTATTTAATATAAAGAACAGTGGTGCTAAGCTAGTTGGCTCCATAGCCAGTCGTAAAGCATTCATTTCCAGTAGTATCCCATCCGAAGTTGTTGAATGACTGACCGCTGTCGAGAGCATGGTAAGTAGAATTGAAACAGAGTATGCGCAAACTTTTTTAATGCAGTCGATCACTCCTTCCTTGTGTGTGAGTGATCGACTGCATTTCAATCGGCTGTCCATTTCAATGTGTTATATCCATTAAAAAATGCATTTGAACTGTGAAATATAAAAATAAAAGCGAAAGTAAATAAAATTGAATAATCTGTAATGGGAACGACCGGCAGAAGTTCAAGCGGCGGGACGAAAAGGTCGACGAAGTGCAGTCGGGGAACTTGAGTGTGGGTATGTGCCATCTTTTGAAAGGCTAACAAGTTCGGCGACTACTGGGACTCTGCCCATCGTCATCGACGCTCTTCGATCAACGACCACCGGCTGCGCTTCGAATGAACACCTTTACACTTGGTGGATGTGTCTCGATCCCCGTCCCGGTCCTCATCCTGGAACTTCGGAGCCGAACGTTACTGGCCCGGCCATCATGCTGGACGCGGTCCGACTCAACCATCCCTGCCACCGTTCTCTGTTCTGGGGTGTAACGCCAGCGCGACCCTCTCTATTCAGTGGTACAGACGACCAGGTCGTCGATTGGCTGGCCTCATATGAGCGCGTCAGCAGTTATAATCAGTGGGACGATTCCGTAAAATTGAGCAATGTCATCTTCTACCTCACGGACGTTGCCAACCTATGGTTTCGTAACCATGAAGCCGACCTTCCCACCTGGTCCTCATTTAAGACGAGCTTCGCCGACGTTTTCGGCCGTCCCGCCGTGCGGAAACTCCGCGCAGAACAACGTCTCCATGCTCGAGCTTAGCTACTGGCCGAAACCTTCGCGAGCTATATTGAAGACATGGTTGACTTAAGCAAGAGTGTCAACCGTTCGATGTCCGAGACAGACAGATTAAACACATCCTCAAAGGAATCGCCGACGACGCTTTCCAAATGCTTCTGGCGAACAATCCCACCTTTGACGAGTTACGAAAGCAACGCACTTCTACGCGGCAGTCTGGCGCGTCTACCGGGGGTCTTGCTGGCTAGGCCCTTTGTCCCTCGTCTTCTGAGCAATGCCTGTTCACGCAGCGCGTCAAAGACTTCATCCGCGAAGATGTCGCCCGCCAGCTTTCTCCCACTTTCAAGATCCCACGTTCAAGATCCTGTCTCCTACTCCCGACCTAGCGCCATCCCTCGCGCCGACTATCTGCCGTGTTGTTCAGGAACAGGTCGCTGCAGTCCTGCTATCCAGCTCCCCACTTCCTCCTGTGGCAGCACCGCTCACCTATGCTGAAGCCGTCACCCGGACATCGCGCTCGATTGCCCCTCGAGATGTCCTGACACGTTATCCGGTGAATATCCAGTTCGGGTGACATCACGGACATTTACTTGAATCATGTCTCATTACGTTTGCATAATGTTTGCGGCAAAGTTGACAGAATGGACGCTTATGATTGTTTTTTTTTCTAATATAGAATGTCTGCAACGTGGTGCACTCATTTTCATTTCTTGTTTGTGCCACCAAAGATGCATAACTGAATCAAATAAAATTGATTAACGTGCAAGAAACCCTGGCTCCAAAATAAGGCTAAACTTAGAGCATATATAAGCTCGTGGAAATTATTCGCCCAGTGGATACATATGCTCAATATGTTGGTGCTGCACTATAGATCAGTACACTATAAATAGAATACTTTCATTAGAGTTATTTAACTCTGCAGTTGATTTCCGCAATGTCTTCCGCAGCGAAGCGAAAACACACAGGAGATGCTAAAGTCCCCAGAAAGCTTATCTAGAGACTTTATGAGATGTCGCCGCTAGGCTTAGTAAGGTTGGCTTCACCGCATGAAAGCGATGCGGCGTGGAAATCACTCTTGAAGTTTTTAGACTCTGGCCTTATTGAATAGTGGTATAGACGCAGCCATTTTTATCACCGACTCAGGTGGAGCAATTGCTGACAGGCACTGTAAGGCTAATTGAAAAATTGAAAATTAGTTTTTGGGGGCGACCCTCCGCGGTGGCTCAGTGATTCGGGCGCTCGGCTACAGATCCGGAGTACCCGGGTTCGAACTCGGCCGCGGCGGCTGCGTTTTTAAGGAGGAAAAACGCTAAGGCACCCGTGTGCTGTGCGATGTCAGTGCACGCTAAAGATCCCCAGGTGGTCAAAATTATTCCGGAGCCCTCCACTACGGCACCTCTTTCTTCCTTTCTTCTTTCACTTCCTCCTTTATTCATTCCCTTAAGGCGCGGTTGAGGTGTCCGCCGATATATGAGACAGATACTGCGCCATTTCCTTTCCCCCAAAACCAATTATTATTAGCTTTTGGAGAAAGGAAATGGCGCAGTATCTATCCCATATCGGGGGACACCTGAACAGCGCCGTAAGGGAAGGGATAAAGGAGGGACCGAGAGAAGAGGTGCCGTAGGGGAGGGCTCCGGAATAATTGCGACCACCAGGGGATCTTTAACGTGCGCCTGACATCGCACAGCACACGGGCGCCTTAGCGTTTTGCTTCCATCGAAACGCTGCCGCCGCGATCGTGTCCGAACCCGGGTACTCCGGATCAGTAGCCGAGCACTCTAACCACTGATCCACCGCGGTGGGTAATTCCGCCCGTATACAGGGGCTTATTATTTTTCATTCTTTTTAGGTTGCCCCAACCTAACAAATGTATACACATTCACTTAGGCGCTGCGGGCTGGGCATTATTTTAACGCGACAGCGTTAAGGAGCTCGTGTCGCAGAAAACCCGGTGTCGTCGGCGTCTTTGGCCGTGAGCAAAAAATGGCGCATCTCGGTGGAAAACTTAACCGCGCTGTAAGGGAAGGGATTTTAACGCGACAGCGTGAAGGATTGATTGATTAACCGAGCGATCGATTTTTCCTTCCCTTACGGCGCGATCCGGGTGTCCAGCGAGGAATGTGAGACAGGCGTCATTTCCTTTCCTTAAAAGGAATTGTTCATTTCATTTTCCTTCCCTTACGGGCCGGGTCGGGTGTCCGCCGAGATATGTGAGACAGGCGTCCTTTCCTTAAATTGTCCTACGGGCCACGCGTCGCGCCGAACGGGTGATGGCGTTCGTTCCGTGTACTCCTCGGCAACGCTGCGACACGCTGTCGCGTCTCACTCTTAAAGACGAAGCTTAAGCGTCCTCCAATTTTTTTCTTTCTTTTCTCTGCCCACACTGATATATGTATACACATTCACACCACCACCGCCACTACGCTAGCTCAAGCACATACCAATTAGCTTACCTTCCCACACTAATTCACAGCGCCAGCGCTGCCAGCAGGTGCCCAAGGCGTCCTGTGCACAAAAAGGGATCGAAGCGTGCCGTTAGGAGAAGCGCCACTTTAAGGGGCGCGGCCTGCCGTTTGCCAAGTCCAGTATTTCACTGAGCGCCAGTTCGATAAACGCGAACACAGTTATAAGTTTTCATGGAGTTTTAAAGGCAATGTCGTGGCTCTTCGATAACAGTAATTTGATGCATCCGACATATCCGGGTTCGGCTGTGCAACGATTATTGCATTTGGCGCGAAGTTTAGTTGCGCTCATAATTTTTTAGTCGGTGGTTTAGCACAATGCATTTCTGGAATTATTTTTGTTCAAATGCCTCCTTTTTGAACAGCCACGGAAAATTTCTCGCTCGAGTGGCGGTCGGTTCACTACTGAACTCGCCTCATAAGTGATCGAATGCCTTCCAAACGCAGCAAGGGCCAGACCCACCACAACAAACCAAGGTCTAGAAAACTTTCCAAACTTCAAGAGTGTTTACCTAATCCATTTTAAAGAAGTTTCAATCAGACAACTAGGGCTCGCCACCAGATGGAACTTGTGGCAGATGCCAATTGCTTTAGGCGCCAAGATTACACGGTACGCGATACACCGGGAGTGCCAGTGAGCGCTTTCAAAATTCCTAAAACAGGGTCGTTAAAATAGCAAGAATATGTTTTCATAAACATACTGTCAGCCCCGGCGGATGTCCATTATTTAACAAATAATACTAATTGTCTAGCTAACAAGCTAGTTTACTAATTAATATTTTAACGTGACCACGACACGGCACGTACAGTCAGGCCGTAATAAAACGCCAGACGCGCATATGCCGTACTTCGCAACAAGATAATTACTTGACAGCCGGTTTATGGATAGGTCTTTCTACCGCTGCAGGGTATTAGGGAACGTATTCTACTTCGTTTCAAAAATTGATATGGGATTTCGTTCGGGGCTTACGAACTCATCATTGGCATTTACACTGTAAACAAGAATCAACTCAGTTGGGGGTTTAAATGGCTGGCGTCGCCCTTTCAATAATAATAATAATTGGTTTTGGGGGAAAGGAAATGGCGCAGTATCTGTCTCATATATCGTTGGACACCTGAACCGCGCCGTTAGGGAAGGGATAAGGGAGGGAGTGAAAGAAGAAAGGAAGAAGGAGGTGCCGTAGTGGAGGGCTCCGGAATAATTTCGACCACCTGGGGATCTTTAACATGCACTGACATCGCACAGCACACGGGCGCCTTAGCGTTTTTCCTTCATAAAAACGCAGCCGCCCTTTCAAGTCCATATGTGGAAACATTTACTCCATCAATATAGAGTAAAATGTGTTAAATGTCCATTTTACTCCCTGCGCTCAATAATGCATGGGCACAAAAGGAGGATTCTCCCCCTTATAACTCTCATTTTAAACGGAGTTTCTTGCTCTCAATGCGCCCCCAAGTCCCCAACGGAGTAAAAAAAGACCATTCTGCGCCACCCGTCCCGCCACCTAGCGTCTCGTCTGCTTCTGGTCAGTTTTCTGATAATGGCGGTGAGTGCACCCCCTGGTTACCATCGTCGCTGGATCTCTGCTAAGTGCTCCTTCACGGGTGCCTGCCGCGGTATAAGATATCGGCTTGTCGCCGTTTTCCGCTACAGAAAGCTACATAAATTAACTTCTCTTTTGAAGCCTCCAGTACTCTAACTATAGTGTCGCCACTCCGTTAGAGCCTCCGCTTAGGCCTAATTCTCACAGCTTTTTCAGTCTGGTTGTCGCCGTGTGTTGCAGCAGATTATAGTGCGTTGCACGAACGTGTAACTGTGATAAAACATAGCTTCAACGCTGAGCTGTTGACTGAGTTGATGAAGCTGCAGTTTTCATGTCATATTGAAAAGCCAAGCCTCAACGAAGTGAATTGAAAGCAAACTCTCCCATACCAAAATACCTTCAGGGGTGTTCTCATTTTGAGCTTATTCTGCTGTGGTTTTTAGTCAAATATAGCGTGGTGCATGACCGTGAAAACTGCCCCGCGACTCCTCTTTAGTTTTGAACAATTGATTCTAATTTTACAGCCATTTATCTGCGATCATAGCCATCCAAACGAGCTCGTACAGAAAAATCAGACAACTTGCAGACGGCGAAAAGAACGTGTGACGCGGGGTCAAGTTAGGGCAGCGCAGTTTCCCAAGTTGGGTTGCCAGCGGTCCCGCAGCTACTGCCCGTTTCCGCCGCTGGCACCGTTGACGCCGTTTTTGGGCTCCATTTCTGTGAATACTAAAAAAATTTACTCCAAATACTTCATTTGTATAAGGGAGTAAATAAAATACTCCCTTTAGATGGTACAAATAAAACTTCCTTTTGGGTGTGCGCTAGAGGACAAGCTGTTTACTCCCATTTGGGCGTTTTTGTTATCAGTGTAGTACAGGTGTTTTAACAGCGAGAACACGCAGCCGCGCTTATTCGCAAATAAGCGCATCGTGCACGCGCCACATTAGGAACCACGTCACCAATGCACTTTTTTCAAAGCGTATGCAAGATTTAATACACGATAGAAAAGTTTGGCTATTTTTCTGTTAGTTTAGACTTGCGCTCGTTCCGATGTTCACATTGTACCTCGCTCAATGCTTCAGGTGGTCTCAGACCCTCCCACCAATATTGGCAAGGGTATGAGACACCCCTTCCTAGAATGTAGGGACTGCATGATCCCGAAGCAAGAAACCATTTTTCATTGTTCTTGTCAGTGGTGGTCGAAACATTTCTCTATCGTTTCGAAAATTTAATACGCTGGGACTTTTAGTAAGGATAATTAACGTTTTCTAAAACCCGATTACGAAGAAAAATGCAAAGTCAGCAGCACTACAATACTTGGTAGAGACATCGATTAGTTTTTCGCGGTCGAGTTCTTTCTGCGAGGAGTCACGCGCTGGAACTAGTGCTTCAGCTGTGCATCGTAGGTTGACTGATTCCGATGATTCTTATGATCAAGTGTTCGTTTTATTCAAGCAACAACCAAGTCCAACAAACTGTGACTGACTATGCTTATTTTAGTTTCCGCTATGTAAACTAGGTTCAGCTGGTTTGAACCCCAGCATTTTTTCCCCTTCCTTGGCCACGATGAAGTGTACTAGACTAGAGACATTTAGAATAGGGTGACACTACCAGAGGCATAGGGGAATATCGGGGCCAGTGTGCAGGCGCAGGACAATAATGCCGCTCTCTCCGGTTATTGTCCTGCGCGCTATTCCCCTAATCGATAGCGCCACCTTATTCTGCATACGGTTCTAGTACACTTTAGTCACAATGGCTGTGACGCGTAGGTTAACTTGACACTAGCGGCACGGAAAAACTGCAGTATAAACGCTCATATGTAGTTTTAACTGACTACGGCACTTAAACCAGCCTGCTTTAACAAAAAAAGGAAGTATCAGCAGTTATAATGCCATTTTTTGCGTGCCTCACGTGACCTAAAGTTCAACGTCACAGCCATCGTTCGATTGATGAAACGAAACCAAAACAGCGCCAAGAAATTATTTAGCGGTCGTAGGCGAATACCATGGGACGCATCGTTTGAGGGAAGAAAACACGCAAGCAAAAATACGGTGTCTAATATACCGTTAAGCTCTGACCTCGCTATTAGCAAATCTTCATGCGTTCCCTTCCGTATGCTCGCCTCCCGCGTGCGTGGCTATGCTTGCACCCCACGCCAGCTCTCCCCGACAGCGTCGTTAGACGTGATGGGACGAGCATGCTCCGAGCACCGACAGCAGATTCCAACAGATCTTCAAGATCTCCATTTAGCGGTTCGCGGTGAATACACGGCGGCGTAAGCTTTGCTCTCGCTACAAGCATTACGAGCGTGACGCGCAATTACTTGGCACCTAACAGGTGCGTGAATACGACTCGGTAGCTTTTAGCTTTTACGACTCGCCAGCGCGACAAGCTTTATGCGCTGCTGAAGAAACCTCCCGCCTGACTTAGCGAACATGCATTAGAGAAGCAAGAAGGACGCTGCGCGAGCGAGACGAGCCTTTACACTACTGCACGTACTTGCATCTGGCATCAGCCGGTGCGCAGACGACGGCGTACAAAGTCGTGACTTCCGAATCAGCAGCAGACTCTACTCAAGCTCTGCTAGCAGTTGTACGATGCGTTCCTTGTACTGAAGTTCGTTACCACACGCATCATTCCAACACACATGATTGTACAGGTAGTATTCTTAACAGTCTGATAATTTATTGCTCCACTGCAAAATAACTGTGCAGTTTCACTTTGTGCTCGAGGTGCAAGTAAATGGGCTCATCAAAAAGTTATGTTGCTAGGAGCTCTGAGTTCATTAAAGCTACACTGCATCCACATGAATTTTGCTAGGAAGTATTTGATGCAGTGTCTATATATCTACATATTCCTTCTGCATGACAGCAGAGTACAATAAAATGAGCAAATATTTTTATCTTAAAAACTTGCTCATCTAAATAAAACGGTTACAATAACATGAGCAAAAACTTTATCAAACAGATTTTCTCTTCCAAAGAGAACTGCTTCGTTACTGCATACCAGCAACCCAAAACTCTGCTGTGACAAGCTGAGCATAAGAAAGAAAAAACAAGAAGCATCAGCTGCTTTAGCAGCACTGCCTAAATGAAAGAATGAAAGTACCAGGATGTAAAGTGAGAGTAACAGCCACCACCTTTGAAATGGACAAATTAAAGGTAAAAAAGTACACACGAGCTAGAGGTCCACAAAACAATGCAAATGAGTTCACAGAATGATAGAATTTGAGACACATCGAGTTTCAGACACTGTTTTCAGTGTCCACAAAGTGACAACATGTCACGAATGCATCTATATGTTTTAGGATGTATTCAAACATGGTGATATCACAGCCATGTGAAGAAGAAAAAAATAAAAAAAGAGCAGAGGTAGGCAGACTTTGCTCACACCATAAACTTATTCCTATTGTTCTGTTGCACAAAAAGGCTGTATGCACAAACTATTCACATAAGCCATACAACATTAAATGGAAAAGCCTTTCCAAGACATACTTTTCAGGAGAGTTACACTGACGCAGCCATATAACACAAGTGAGCAACAGGCCGACAAAATATAGCTCACTATACTGAAATACTGAGCTGCACATTGCTCAGTACTTAAGGTTAGACAACATTGTAAGCTCTCATCAAAACAAGTAAAAACATGACAAAAAAGAGCAGCACTGAAGATACTTTAAGAAAACTAACTGGAGTACCATTTCTACCTCAACATGGCCACAGAATGGCCATAGCTTCCACAAAGCCTCTCAGAAATAAAAACATAGCTGTCTGCATTTACTGCACTCTGTCGAGCCAAGACATTTACAACATAGCGACTTCAGAGTCCAGGCTAAACACAGAAAACAATTACTCAACATTTCTATGTTAAAATGCTGTAATGTATTGTATAGCAAGCTCTGTCCTGCATCTCCACAAAGTAAAGCAATACCTCCATGCTTTAAGGACAACAAAGTAAGTGAACTGTCACTCTAAACTAAAAATTGTGCGGAGTAAATAAATGGTGCACTATGAAAGACAATGGATGACTATGAAATCATGCAGATCTGCTACTGCAGTAAAATAGCCAACTAATAGCTGTCATCACTGAGTGTGTGTCTGTGTGTGGCACTTGTGCAATACCAACAGCTACATGATCACCAGGAATGACCGGTGCTCTATTTCTATCAAGAAATTTCCTGAAAGGCTGTGCATCATTAACCACACCATAAAAAAAAAAAAACTTACCGGAGCCATATATAACTGCTTACTGGACACTATACAGAACATATCCAGTGTTTCGTTGCAATAAACCCCCCTCCCCCAAACACTTCAAGCTGCGCTATAATTGTGCAGAATGTACAATGTCATTCAATGTGACCAGCATAGTTGTTCACCAAAATAACAAAGGTCAGCTAACACCTGCATAGGTAGTGACTATGCAGGAGGTATAACCAATATCAGTGCTTAAAAACCTGTCGCAGTTTTCACATTGTCTTTTCAAACAACAAAAGCACATAACCTTGACAACTGTGAATGAACATGTTAACCACCAACCACCATGAGAAAGTTACCCACAGAACAGCTTTTCAATGATGTACATTATGATATGCAAAAAAATTATTCTTGATTCTCTTTCAGTACTAAACAAACCCATGTCAAAAAAGTCAACCAAAAAAAAGGGGGGGAGTTATACCTAAACAGGTATTTTCTGAGTAAATATAAATTATGAATAAAACTTCAAATGAATAATTGTTCACAACAGCACAGCATTTGCTCTATTACACAGAATATGATGAGTACACCGTGTCCAAGATGAGATATGTGGCTTTCAGGCTTAAAACTGGTCAGCTGACTAGCCTGAACCACTTTGGAATGTAGTATAGAGCTTCTTCTGGCTATACCTGTATATGCAAAGCCCCACATTTCCATCACATACTTGTCCACACGGTAACAATGAAGGGCAGTGCATTCAACACTCGTGACAACTCTATAAGCTCCTCTCAAGAGAGTACAGAGCACTAAGCTGAGAAGAGGGTTTTCAATGCCTTATCCTGCCATCACTGTACACTGGTGTCTTACTTGTGCAATTAGGTAAAACATGGCACTACTTGGATTGCCAAAATTGTGCGTGGTTCGGTACTGCACACAATGGACACTTTCTTGGGTGCATGACGTGTGAAGGCAGTGCTGCTGTGGCACCTTTCAACTTTCTACAATGTTGGAGCTCATGCTATCCCCCTCAATTTCAGCATAAGGTGCTTCTTTCCTGAATCTGAAGTAGAGGTACCTGTAGAAAAAGAGAATAACAATGAAGGTACACCAAGCTGGCTGCATGATTAAATTTTTACCATTCATGGACAGCAATCGACATGAGAACTTCTTGGTTAAAAACATCTAAATATCAGAGGCCAAGATTAAGGTTTATATAGAGTAAAGATTCATCCCTCAAAACTGTGACCCACTAAGTAGGAAACCGTAGTTGGTTTAATCCTCGCTGACAATAAGGAACACAGTTTTTTTTTATGCAGATGGTTCAAAATTGCTGCTATTGTGACGCACGAAAGGCTTGCGATATGTTTAACAGCACTCGGTTCAAAGCCACAAAGTCACTGCACCCTGCTAACCAACCAATCAGTTAACAACAATGTCTTAAGCAATGTTATAACTTTATGTGTGTAAATTGCAATGCTTGTGCAATACAGCCTCTGCCAAATGCCCAGTGAATCATATATCTATGGCATCAAGAAGGGCCCTGAAGAAAAGGTATAGGTACAAAACCATTCCTTCGACTTCAAAGTTAACTCACAGGAAAATTCCGATGGGGATTAGTTGCAAAGCAGCAGCGAACTCAAAGCCAAAACCCTTGAAGAACTTTGACGTTGCTGGGTAGAGGCCATTGAAGAGCAGGGATCCCGTGAACATTGCAAAGGATTGCAGAGCACTCATCACAGCAAAGGCCTTGCCTGTAGTGAAATCGAATATGGAGGGATGCAATGATGACTACTTTTTTCTCTGTAATGTACTGCTGATAATCTAACGACAAGACAGTAGTAACATCCGGCAGAGAAATTACTTTCATCCACCCTTTCCCTCTCTAAAAAAAAGCCAATAATGTGTCAAGGGATTACTAAACAAAAACACACTGCTTGGGAGTGTGTTTGCTCTATATTTTATGATATAATTAGCCTTAACATACTTCACTAAAGCAACTTTTCACTAAGCCTGGAAAGAAAACTGACTGCCCAATATGACACACCAAACCTGTCACCAGATGAGTCAGATCAGTCTTCTTCAGGCTTTTAAATAATATATGTTCTTCCTTTACAATTCTGGACATATCCTAAGTTTTCACGTGAGAGAATTCAACAGCACAACAGGTAAATGCAAGTGCTATATCAGAATGGGGAGTTCAAATCAGGTCTTCTGTCATGCAACAATAAGTTGCTTTGCCAAGTCTGTCAGGTACATCACAAATGATAATTTCCTAAACCTGCCCCACCTTCCATTTTTACACCAAACACTCATAAAACACCCAAGAAAGCACCTCACCTTTTTCATCTATGGCAACAATTTTTGACAGCAGTGCACGGACTGAAGGGCTTGTGAACTCGCTAAACACAAAAAGAACTGGAACTGTAAAATTTAAAATAAAGAAAGAAGGAATAAATTAGTTCAGAAAGACAAATCAGCAGACTGAATGACACTATCAACACCTTAAATCAAATACTAAGTGGTCCAAATATTTGTACTAAAATTATAAGTGAGAGGTGCAAATATATTTTAATCAAGATATCTAAAATTATTTCCATATTAAGAAGCCGACATGCAACAAGCAACAAACAGAAATGCTGACATGCCTTGCAGTTATAAACCTCAACCAATAGCACAGTAACAAAAGCCATTGAAATAAGAAACATCAGAATCCAGTAATTTTTCCCACTTTTCAAATTAAGAATCCAAACTGAAGCACGCAATGAACACAAATGTTCATGAAAATCCCTTGCAATTCTAAACATGAACCAACAGCATTTATTAACCAAACAATTTAAATAAGAGACATAACCATCCAGTAATTTTCCCATTGATTTAAAATCAACAAATTTTATTTAACATTAAAGATCCACTGCTTAAGTCTTGCACTCAACCTCAGATGATGAGTTTTTACACTTCCCTTCATAGTCTCTGGCTGACAAGAGTTCTATTCCCAAATCCAATTCATGCAAAGAAAGCATTCATGCCACCAACCCAGATTTGCGTCTGCCGAGCGAATGATGGAAAAATTAACGGCCTCACTCACTGAAGTAAACCATGGATGACGTTGTGCACAGGCCCAGCCACAAGAGACCCAAGAACCTTGACACAGATCCGACAAGGCCAGCAAAGGCATCGGAGATATTCAAGCAACGATAAGCCAAGGGTAGCACTATCAGAAGGGCTGCACCCTCAACAGCAATATTGATTCCTTGAAGGAAACTGTAGTGACTTGCAGTCCAGCGAAGTGGCTCATCAGTCAAGAATGTGTACGTCAGGTATGTCTGGGCTGTAGAGGACAAATTGATGCCAGTGCAAGTAAGCACAGTGCCATTTATGCAACGTTTGTGATAAATGGCCTTGCTTTGCATTCAACATACACAGTGCAAGGAGCTATTCAGTTTTATTGGTAAAATGATGAAGTATATTTTTCTTTCTTTTTAAGGTGAGGTGAGACTGTTTTGAAGAAAAAAATGCGATTTTGAGGTTTTGCGATCACCTAATAGAGAATTTTTGTGTCTTTCAGAAAATATATATAGCGTTAGGTATTCGTGATTTCAAAAATAGTTTATTGGTCCTTTTTGTCGTCATGTTGACTGAAAAATGGGTGCGCCTCGACGTGGTCTTTGTTTTGGGTACTTTCAAAAACTCATTGCCCTGTAGTTTTTCATCAGAAACACATGTTTTGGCTTTGGTTTGGAGTTAGACCTTTTTCACTGTACATTTTTCAGCCACTATGGCTCCTCCTATAGCACTTCTGTCAAGGGAAGTTTTAACAAATTAATGGTCTTCCCAAGATTTTATTGGCATTTTTATAAAAACAACATTTTTGGAGGTTTGTGTACCTTTTTCTTAGGAGCCAAAGAATTCTTTAACGATGCTAAGCAATGCCGTTTACATAACTGATGCCAGAATCAACAGACTAAGTTTATTTGTATTTTTCTGACTAAAAAAACATTTGTAAGCAGCAATAAATCTGGTTTTTGTTCTAAGGGCATAATGTTGGTATTAGTTGTGTAAAGCATTGGTTGGTACTCTCATACAAAAATTTCAACACTTTGCAGATATTATAGGCTTAAAGAAAAAGATATACTTCAGAAAAAATTAAAAACAAAAATAAAAATATGACAAAATTTCAATGCAGTTTTGAGCTATAATACAAGCTGCATCTATCTTTAAGATTGCTTGCAAATTTTACAGCCATAGCCCTTATTACAATTGCTCTACAGCCAACTCTTGAAAAGCATTTTCAAAGTCTCACCCCACCTTAAGGAGTCAGGAAACGATTAATGCCCCAACAACAACAGGATAACAACAACTAAACCAAATTATTTAAACAGCACAGTTAGATCTCTCTCACATGTTTGTTGCAGACTGAAGAATGTACACTTTATTTTGCAGAATCTATAGCCAGCTCTGGTTGTTCCAAATAAGCAAATGTAGCTAGCTCATTTGGCAGTTATGACTGTATTACAGCCATGCGTGCTGCAAAAGAAGATAAAAATTCAAGCCTCTCTCAACAAAGCTAATCTCCTCATCTACACCTGCTGCTGTGGTGATAAAGCGAGTGTACTCAAGTATTTCAATATTCTGTCACCCTGAATGACTGATGATATGTTTTCTCAGCGTTCGGTAGGCTATGCATTATATCCCCTCTCTTTCAATACCATTTTTGTTTTTCACCGCAATGAAGTACACCACTTCAGTTTCATTTGCTAGTCTGCAGGTTTCTTGTGAGCGATGTGCACTGTGTCATTCTTTAACTTGAACTGTTTGTTTTGTTTCATGCTATAGCTATATTGCACAATCCTTGGTGCACCGTTCCTTCATTAAGTGCAAGCACAGCTCCATTTTAAGCTTGCTGCATGCATGTTACCACAGTCTACAGCCCTGCTGTTGACACAGCCCTTTTTAAGACATATCACCATGAACAATCAACTATTGTGGCCAGCCACACCTATAGGCAACAGGTGAAAGCACACAGCAGACTGTATGGTCCAGAAGGAGCATGTGATGCAGACTTCTCATAAATCTTTGCCCTCTCCCTCATAGAGGAGGAGAAATATAATAGCTCTTTCAGAGACTAGTCACCTGATGTGTGAGAAAAGCGGTCCTGGAGAGCACACTTCTGAAAGAAGCAGAGTGAAATTTCCTGGCTACAATGGCTGTAAGGTTAGTAATGAGCCTCTTCACAAAAAATTTCCGGAGAGTGAGTTTCTTAGACGATGCCTCAAACTCTCAAGTGTCAAAAATTTTAAGCCATAAGGAGGGATTTGGGCCTTCAATCTGGAACACCTTATGAGAATGTTTCATTTTGCCACAAAGGTGTGACCTTTAGACCGACTGCCTCATTTTTTTTTACTCCTCAAAGCTCAACTCTGATGGAAAGCATTAAGAAACAAACCAATTAATTCACAGCTGAAGAAATAAACAAAGAAACAAAATAATAAAAAGGAGGCAAACAGCATGCAGATGTAACCCGAGCTTCGGAATTACACAAATGGGCTAATGAAATGATAATTAAGGGATTACTTGCCTGCTAGGCCGTAGAACATTGCAAAGGCAGCAAGAAGCAGGAGGATGATGTGGCCCCTGTTGCCACGGTCACGCAGCCTGAACACAGTCATGGCCATGTCTGTCACGTGTCGGAAAGAAAAGATGCCAGGATGCTCCATTCCAGTGTCGACGCTTGTTTCTCCAGGTACCTTGTCACGGATGACAATCAAGACATAGAAGACAGCAACAGCATAAATAAAGAGCTCGACCAAGAAGATGACTTCATACGTGGTTGTCTTGAGCATGCCCCCCACCAGGTACATTCCAAGTGCGCCACCCGTGAAGATCATGGCTTCCAGAATAGAAATTCGTCGGCTCCGTGACTGGAAGGGCGTCACATCAGTCAGGTAGCCAAAGCAACTTGAGATGATTCCCAAGCTTCCAGTGGACACACCAACCAGGACAGCACTGATCATAATGAGTGAGACGCTGCTGTCGAGGTAGTGCGAGAGAAAAATGAAGTTGAGGACGCTGGCCATCCCCCCAACAAGAGGGACAAGCATGGGGCGCTTGCGGCCGAAGCGGTCGTTCCAGGACCCAACCCACATGCCGCAGATCAACGTTAACACAGACATTGTCCCATAGTAGAAAGCAATCCACAGAGAGGCTTCAGCTTTGATGTCTGTTCGTGTTTGGTTCTGGGCAGAGTGGCAGTCTGCAACGTTGGTCGTGTTGAGGTGCCTGAAGCAGCACTTTGTGTTTATGATATCCTGGACGGCACTCATCTCCAGGTGCATTGTAGCAAAGAACAGGAACACCACTGGTTCCACTGTGACTTGAATCACCATTTTCTGTAAAGAGATGTACAGGCTAAAGAACTAAGTATTCTTTTTAATCAGGAGAAAAAAGTACACAGATGGGGCTGCTAGTAGACACAAACTGTAAAAGCTATGAAATGAAATGTCTTTGCAAACGATTTATGGTCTCAAGCTGCTTATAAACTTTTGCACTGGCATCACATGCTTTGCTCTCTTCTATTTGCGAATCGTATCAATGTTACAAGGATGAAATCCTCAAGCTAGCTGTCAGCTCAAACAGCCATCATTATCTATGTTTA
Organism: Amblyomma americanum; assembly: GCF_052857255.1. NCBI lineage: Eukaryota > Metazoa > Arthropoda > Arachnida > Ixodida > Ixodidae > Amblyomma > Amblyomma americanum. Next base: position 140,891,856 of record NC_135499.1, on the reverse strand, counting down.
CTGTGAATAATGCTACAGAGTACAAAAAAGCAGTATATTTTATGGCCAACAGCCAGTTACGAAAGCTCTTGACCAACAGGTACTGAGGGCAGCAGAGGAGCAATTGTACTATCGCGGTTATCTCCCCCTGCCGACATGCACAGATAAGAGAGAGCCGCGTCATGCAAGGGCATTGTTTTTAATCCGCATTCACGTTAACTGCACGCTTAATACATTGCCAAAACACAAACAGACATCTAAAAATTTTGAGTTGGTTTCCGATTAAGGCACGCGCCTTTCTTATTGCTCTTGTATAACAATCCAGAAAACAGGAAAACCATTGAAACCCACAACTAACAACATTTTCTTTTTGAGTGTTTTTGTGCCGCAGCAGCGGCATTTTTACAAACACAATGAAGCTGAAAACTAGAATTTGACGTGCAAGTTTAGGGCCGCAAGCAGATGCGCGAGCAGACTGCACCTATAAAATGCCACATATGACCCCATGTCCGGTTTAAGAGCGATGCCTTCGCACGCACTTCACGCGCGCTCCTGCAACGGGCCGCTTGACCTAGTTTCCGCCCTTTCCTTTTCTTCTGAGCCAGGGAGCTCGTGGCAGGTTATCGAAAGATCAAAACAATTACCTGCGCATATGTTGCTGCCGCAGGTGAAAGCCCCACAGCAAAAACACAACCCAAAGCTCGAAATGAAAAGGTAGTTTGTACTGTATTCATGCTATCGAGATAAAAAGTTCTATCGTTGGCACTTTGTGTTAAAAAAATGCGATCAAACATTTCGCGCGACGCGTCATTGTCAACTAGAAACGAAAACCCGCACGCGTACGGCGCTTCTCGGCACTTACCTTGAGATTTGGACGCAGCTATACGAGCGTTAGCTGCCGGCGAAGTGCGCGGCGGGGAAATCTGACACGAAAGTTTGCAGCACGAGATTCTGTTATTGTAGCGCCGTTGAAAGCATAAGACAGCTGGGAACGCGGCGACTGCTCGCGGACGTCGCGGACCAGCCCAGACAGCCGTCCGTGAAAAGAGCTGTCTCACATTGCCACCGCTAGAGGGCTTCAGGCACTGCGAGTTTTGCAGTTTCGGTTTCGATCTGACGCGAAACATCTTTTTATTTTTGCGATTCTTGAATAAACATTGACGTTCGTCAGCTGTATGCGCTTCTTCAACAAGCTTTAGGACTAATCTATGCACAGCAATTGTAGATCGAAGAGCAGCTGCGATCGCCACTAAATAAAAGTGCTTTTTATTTTCCCGTTAGTCTGGTTAGTTTTCCCGAGACAGGTGGATCTGTCCCGCAAAGTTTCGACTGCTTATGTACCCGATTAGTTTAATAATTCTTCAGGTCAAATGTCAGGCATTACGGTTTCTCTACGGGCCCGCCGGGCCGGCATCATCGGGAAAAATTTTGTCAGGAGCACAAACGACACGCAACTTTCTGCTTTGTTAGCATTAAAAACCAACCCCAAACCATCAGTTTTCAGAATGCATGCTGCGCCCTCGCAGCGACAAAATTTTGTAAGCCGCCCTTGTAGCCTCCGAGACTGCCGTTTTGTCCGAGCGGATACATGTTCACCTCACCGCGACGTGGCGCGCTAATCACGTCCAAAATATCTACCGCGAAGTACAAACATTGAGGGAGGGCAACAGTTTTCTTCCAACAAGAAGTGCAATAACATTTTTAGTTTTAACGAGGTGTCTACAGATGCGTCCGACGTTTCTAATCAGATTTCGATTGAAGTTATTGCGGACGTTGCTGTAGGCCCATGGCCACTATGGTTACAGCCCCGTCGAACGTGAGCCGTCATGCTGGTTGCGGCGCGCGTGCATGGGGCTTAGCTTCACTTACAGACTTTCGAGGAGCTGCTGAGAGAAGTTCGCCCATTCTTACGTATTCACATTCCCACAAATGACACAGATCGGCATATTTATGCCCGGTTGCACGCAGCGAGTACCACTGTCACTCGCACCAGGTTGCATGAAAGCGACGGCGGCAGGCGACGTGACCCAGCAGGGATACGCATTCGCTCGGTACCTTCGCTTCGCACTTGGAAAACACTCCCGTAATCTGTCACCTCGATCTGCACGCAATTTAAGCAGCCGGCTATCACTAAATAGCATTTACGCCGTCTGCGCTTCTGCGCCGGCCTCTGAAGCGCATCTCACCGTTGAGAACATCCTTAAGAAATAAGTGTTATGCTAGCTCTTCCTTCTAGGATGTCCACCTCATCAACTTTTTAGATTCTATCTTACAGCCATGAAAACCGCATGTCGCATCTATTTGAGGCCTACGCTGGGTCATTCCAAGCCGAACGCACCAGAGTTTGCGCTCGACCCTCCCCGCTTTCTTCCAAAAAATTTGTGGCTTTTCATTGAACTGTCAAAAGCAGGGTCTGGAAAAAAATTTCCAGTCATATGTGACAGCCCTATCAATTTTCCAGACTAGGGGACTGTACTACAGTTCAGTTCCAGTTAAAAAAAATATATTCTTTTTTCGCAGCAAATTTTTTATAAACGGTTTGTATGAGTTGTACTTTTCAATCAAGAACTTGGCAATCTAGTTTTTCATGTTTGTTTAGTTCATGTTTGCTTGCTTGTTTGTTTGTTTGTTTGTTTAGTTATCTCGTGCCGCTTAAAAACCTCCGTGCGAAACTCATGAACACGAGAGTTTAAATTGGTTCGCCATAGCATGTATACTCCTTGGAAAAAATGTTTACACTAAAGTTGCACACAATATCTTCAGACATGGTAGTTGCGCGAAACACACACACACACACACAAGACAAAGTACGGGACGAGCGCAAACTCGTAACTAGTCCTGGAAGAGCTGAACTTGCCTCCACATCTCGGATCTGAGTATATCTTGCACATACGCTTGACATGTCCAGGCGACGCCTTAACGCTTCCAAAAATCGCACTTACTTCACACGGACAATTTCTGCCCCATCTCTCTCACCTCGTGTGTGGGCAAATTGATGGAGACGATGGTGCGGGATCGGCTGTCCGAATACCTCGAACAACACGACACCTTCGCGGACACCATGTTCGGATTTCGCCCGCACAGATCCGCACAGGATGTCCTGCTCCAAGTTGACCGTGACATCTTGAACCCCATCACACACACCCAAAACGACAAAATTGTCCTCGCACTCGACCTGAAAGGAGCGTTCGACAACGTAACCCACGAGGTCATACTCTCACACTTGAGTCAAACTCACTGCGGCAATAATACCTTCAATTATGTGAAACAGTTTTTCACGGACAGACTGTCCTACATCCGAATACAGGACCAAGAGCATGGACCTTTCCTGCACGGCACGAGGGGGACTCCACAAGGCGCAGTGCTATCCCCTCTGCTATTCAACACAACCATGATGCGCCTACCTGCCCTGCTGGGTGCGGTCGAAGCGGTCCAGCACACGCTGTACGCCGACGACATCACCCTCTGGGCTACGCAAGGACGCCTAGGAGACATGGAGACCAGACTGCAAACGGCCGCCAGCATAGTGTACCGCTATGCCCGAGACGGTGGTCTCCAATGCTCCCCGCAGAAATCGGAATTCGCGCATCTGCGCCCTTCACGCACATGCCCGACACAAATCAATCGCTCCTTGCAAAGTGGTCCCATTCACGAATCCAAGGAAATCAGAGTCTTCGGACTCTTCATACACAACCAGCGACGCTGCTACACAACACTCGCCAAGCTCCGGCAGGTGGGGGACCAGGTGGGCCGCATGGTCCGCCGGGTTTCCAACAAGCGCGGTGGGTTACGATGCAAAGACGCCTTGCGGCTGGCGAACGCATTCGTGACCAGTTGAATCTTGTATTCGACTCCCTACCTCCACCTGCGGAAACAGGAAGAGGATGCCCTTAAGGTAATCCTCCGCAAAATCATGAAACGAGCGCTGGACCTCCCGGTCTCTACCTCTACCAGCCACTTCATGGCACTGGGGATGGTGAACACTTTCAGAGAGCTTCTGGAGGCCCACCTCAACAACCAATACACACGTCTCACAAAGACAGGGTTGCGTCACCGCCTTCTAACCCGTCTTCACATCCAGCACACCCAATTGACAGAGGAGAGATGCCGCCTTCCCGTACACTGGAGACGCGCCCTCCCCGTGCGGCCTCTCCCCACCAACATGTCCAAAGAGGACCATAATGGCAGGCGCCTGGCGCGGGCGGAAGCCTTGTACCGCCATTTTGGGAGCAAACCAGGAGTCTTCTACGTGGACGCCTCCGGCTCGGACCCCAGGGGATGGTACACGGCCGCGGTCGTCCACGAAGGCAAAACAGTAGACGGCCTTACTTTCAAAGCCCAGTCAGCAATTCACGCAGAAGAGGTTGCCATCGTCCTGGCAGCCTCCGACTTCTCCTCCAAATGCATAATCACCGACTCGCGAGGGGCTTGCCGAAACGCCGAGCAAGGGTGGGCTACTCCCCTGGCTTATCGCATCTACCAAAATTGTAGCCGAGAGTCGGATCCTGCGCACCGATCTCTCGTTTGGGCTCCAGGTCACCAAGGCCTCCGCGGAAACGAAGCAGCTGACGCCGCCGTTCGCGCGCTCTCTCTCCGGGTATTTCCCACGGGACCCAACGTTGACCAGGGGCTAGATTACGTAACTGTCAATTGGGAAAATTGTCAAAAACTTGTCACAAGGTGTCAATAAGCCTCGCTCCTATTGGTCGGTTGTGGCCAGCGGCCATATTGCTTTTTTGCGTCATGAGTGGCTGTTGATGACGTCACGGATATGACAGAAGTGATGGCGTTGCATACCTAATTATGCAGGCGATTATTGACAGTTTTTGTCACAATTTTGAGGCTGTCAATTTGACCGTTGAGTTTGTGACAGAAAATGGCGGCGGTGTACGCGGCCGTACGACTGAGGCGGCTGCGCTGGCGCGATCAACGGCGGAGGGCGCACGAAGACGCGTTTGACTTGCCGGACGAGCTGTTTCGACGCCTTTTTCGACTGGATAAGCAGACTGTGGAGTGGTTGTGCGACGAACTCGCCGATGAACTGGGAGGTTTGCGTGCGAGTGCGCTGTCGGTGCGGCGGCAGGTGCTGCGTGCACTGCGGTTATTTGCCACGGGCGGCTTTCAGACTGCCGTTGGTAGAGAGGCGCACGTCGGCATCGCACGGCGGTGAGCAAATGCGTACAGTGGGTGTTGCAGGCAATATGTAAAGTTAGTGCGCAGAAGGGGTGGGTTCCGACGTCACCTCTGTGACACACAGCTACATATAAATAAGACACGCTTATGCTGGCAAAGCACTTAATTTTTCCCAGCAAATGACACTTCGTGGTCGTCTTCTGTTTCCCAAGAGGGAAGAAACAAACAACCACACATCACATACTGCAACACCTCACCTTTTGGTATTTTTTGTCATCGATCGAAGGAGCCGAACAAAACAGACTTCAACAAGTTGTCTTCGTCGATTTCGTTCCGTGCGCTCCTTGGAAGTTCGCTCGGCAGGCACGTAAACCCTTCACTGCATTCGTTGAAATTTTTCTGCGCACTTAGGTCAACCGCACAGTAGCGCGATTCCAGACGCCGCGCAGAAAAACAATAACACGGCGTGAAACAGCTGCTCTAGTGCAAAGCGGCCTTTTTACTGCCGACAGCACATCCCCGCGGCACCTTAAGTTACCCACCAGCCAATTTAATAGCACAACTTCGAAGGCTTTTTGTTTTGATTAATATTTTCGAACTTTATACACAATGTATTGACAAAATAAAATGAGTTATTTTCATCGTTGCTTATTTCTTATTTCTTTTTACAAAAAATTAAGCAGACGGCCCCTCGAATGCTCTCGGGGCGCTGCCCTGCTGTAATTGGCTGATTCCTCGTTGCGTCACGTGGTGAAGTCTCATCGTGATGTCATTTTGACGTCACTGTCAATAACTTGTGACGGAATTTGTCACAGTTGCGTAATCTAGCCCCAGGACTCCGATTTCAATCTGGTTTACACTTTTAAGGAAATATGCGATTATTACAAATCCACTCACCAAACTCTTCCCACCCCGTGCAAAGGGCTGGGGAAGGCCAACGAGCGGGTACTCCTGGGCCTGCTCACTAACACGATGCTGTGCCCGGCAACTCTAAATCATTTCGATCCTCAATTCAACGGGCGGTGCTCACACTGTGGGGAGGTCTTCGTCCGCGAAGACGTTGTTCGATCGCCTGTCGCCTCAGGTCTGTTTATTTAGCTAATTTTTCTAATTTACCTAGTTGTGATGACCCACATAATGCGCAGGTCCACACGGGACGGAGAGGCAAAGAGACACCGTATGGCTCAGTTTAAACAAACAGGTATATTCAATAATTACACATGAATAAGGTTATACATCAGAGGCTGGGGCGTCCGAGCTTACGTGCCGACGACTTCATGGAGGCGATGGAGTGGCTCCGGAGTTGGGCTCGAGCGGTTGCTGGCAGAAGCTGCACGCCGTCGGGCTTCGGCGCTGAAGGCCCTCTTGGCGAACGATGTCGTCCTGAGCGTGCTTGCAGTAGAATTTCAATAGTCGTCCGTTTCTTCGAGGATGGTTCACAAACCCTTCCTCTAGTGTCGTTCGGCTTGGAAGATGAACAGGAGGCGAGCTTGTAGATGATGACAGCAGAGCATAATTTTACAACAGAACAAACTTTGCACTACTTTACTCATCGACCGGGCAGGTTAGTGCCTAAGTAGCATCACATTACATGCTAAGCATGGAGCCCCAGCTCAGACTGGACTGCATCCGTTTACATGTGCTTTTAAGCACTTGATTAACAAAGGACTAAGGGCGGTCATTTCCAGTGGCCCGCCCAAAGCATCAATTCTCCAATCCAAAATAACATGCGAGATGGGGACCACCCCTTTGGGTTGGGCTTAGCCTCGAACCCAGAGTCTGTTAACAATACAAACTAAATAAACAACAAAAACGCCACCACTCTCTCTCAAGTGAGAGTATACACAGGCTCTCTCTTCGGAGCTAATTCACTAGCGCCTGTCTTTCCACATTCTTGGCGAGTACTGCCTGTCCGCCATGACAGGTGTCCGTCGCGGCCCTTCTGGGAAGCTGTGGGTGCCTTCCCGGCGATAGCCCACGACAAAGGGGGGGGAGGGAAAGAATGTCGTCTTCGCGGTATCGCATAGCGTCGGCTGTGGTACGGCGCGCTCTGGCCCGCTGACAGCTCCCTTGTCCTGGAATGTAACCGGAAATTGGGGAGGATAAAGCCTGTTTCCCCGGGGCGGCGGCGGGTCCGGTTTTTCTGGTCGTCACTCAAAGAGCATGGCTGGGTAATTGATGATGCCGCTGTCACGGGTCTCCGTCTACGCCGCGCCGTCGAACGTGGATCCTCGTAGCACACACGGAATGTCACACTCGCTCACCCTCCAGAAGAATGTTCTCCGAACATTTGAGTCCACGCAGCTCCCCTTGTCTTTCTGAATCGCCTCGCACAGTGCGTCCGACAAAACACTTTTCGCTGCACTCAACACCACTGCACAACACCATATGCCTCCGCTGTCAATACTGGCGTCTCCAGGGGCAGCACTGATCTTCATTTACAGATAAACATGAAACTCAGCACCCAAGCCTCTCCTTTCTAGTCCAAACTGGACGAAATAAATTTACCACAGTTACAAAGGAGCTCCCACTTCTAGCACGATCACGGCACAGACAAAAATATAGATAACGAAAGGAAGTAGGGCAGGTTCTGCATGCGCTCCGCATGCTCTCCTGTGAAGGTGTTACTTAATGACAGAAAGGTTTAACTACCAACTCCGATAACTTAACACATAAGCACATAGCAATGTTATGAGCTGCGGCATTACACAATTCTAACCAGTTCACAACTCCGCTCTGTTTACGCCATTAGTCCGACTTAGCTTTCCGATTTCGCAGCGGATATCGGCCTTCATGAGTCATACTAAGTAAGTCTGTGCCCCTTTGTCTGCTTTGGGACTCGCGAGGGCTCGTGGCAGGAGCCTCTCCTGGCGTTATCTGCGTGGCAACCTCGCGCGCTTCTTCTTCTAGCAATGCATGAAGTAAATCCGGTGGCATTCCGGCCGTCACCTCGGGCGCCTGCCGAACAAATGCAGGAGAGGGCGTTTCTTGCGAACTATCTGCGCGCTCCGCTTCACTTCTGTCCCCATCAAAATCCGCGCTTTCCCTTTCCTCATTTCGTGAATACTGAACCGGTGCCGACTTGAGGCGATTTGCGTGTATCCTTATCAAGCGCCGGTTCACGTCTCGGACTCTGAAGTTTACCGGAGAAAGCTTCTCGACAACCTCGCACGGTCCTCTCCACTTCGTCTGGAACTTACGAGCTAGCCCAATCTGCCTTTGGCAGTTTTCAATGTACACGCTGTCCCCCACATTAAACGGCGCGTCTCTAGCACTTCGATCGTGCACCTCCTTCCTGCGCTTCGCCGCTTTCTTTAAGGACTCCTTTGCGATGTCCCTCGCCACTTGCAAGCGCGATTCTAGCTCAACCTTATAGTCGTCCAGTGAAGCGTATGGGACACGACGGGGGCCCTCTGGCACTTCACTAGGCTGGTCCGGGTCTCGGCCGTAGAGAAGAAAGAATGGCGATTCGCCCGTGCTCTCGTGTGCTGCGGAATTGTAGGCAAACATTGCATACGGGAGCCACAAGTCCCAGTCCCGCTGGTCGCGCGAAACAAAATGCGACAGGAACCCGGCCACGGTTTGGTTCAGTCGCTCCACCGCGCCGTTGCAAGCCGGATGGTACGGTGTTGTCTGCTTCTTAGCGATCTTAAGCAGCTCGCAAACTCTCCTCATTAGCTGCGACACGAAGTTCGTTCCCCGATCTGTCAAGAGTTGCCTCGGGGGTCCATGTCGGAGCACGATCTGTTCGACAAATGCTCTTGCAACCGTGTCTGCCTTCTGATCTGGGAGTGCTACCGCTTCCGCGTATTTTGAAAGGTGATCGACAAATACTAAAATGTACTTGTTTCCGGAAGTGGTCGTGGGCAATGGGCCCATTATGTCCATACCTGTCCGCTCGAAGGGAGCCGAAACCTCAGAGAACGGCTGAATTGGAGCTGGTCTTCGTCCCTTGGGTGTTTTTCTTTCGAGACAGGAATGACACTTCGCACAGTAGTCTCTAACATCCTGTCGCATGCCACTCCAAAAGTACAAACGCTCCACACGCCTGCGTGTCTTTGCTACGCCAAAATGACCGGCGCATGGCGCATCGTGAAACTCGCGAAGAACCCTTTCTGTCCACGACCGAGGTATGACGACTCTCTCCCAAGCGGTTTTCTCTGGTCTCCCTTTCCTGGTTGGCCTCGTGCGCCGACACAGGGTGCCGTCTTTGTCAATGAAATAACCTAGCTGTTCGGGGTGAGACGGTGCGCCCTCTAAGCTTTCGATTATTCGCTTCAGGTCAGGATCTTTGCACTGCTCTGTGCGTAATTCGGCGGGGTCGACTACGGGGAGAAACTCATCTATAGCTGCCACGGCAGCTGTGCGGCTGAGTGCATCAGCATTCAGATGTGTCTTTCCTGACTTGTGCTCAACTTCAAAGCAGTATTCCTGCAGGTGTAGATTCCATCTAGCGAGTCGCGAGCTAGGGTCCCTGACACTCATCACCCATTTCAGAGGATGGCAGTCTGTGACTAGCTTGAATTTGCGGCCGTAAAGGTAGCATCTGAAGTGCTTTACTGCCCAGACAACGGCGAGGCACTCCCTTTCCGTAGCTCCGTACTTTTGCTCTGTGGGGCTCAGCTGTCGGCTAGCAAAAGCAACGGGATGTTCTTTGCCCTCGATAACCTGAGATAGCACGGCACCAACTGCGAACTTTGACGCATCTGTGGCCATAACGAAGGGCAAATTAAAATCCGGGTGGCGCAACAGCGGTGCACTCATTAGCTTCCTTTTCAGGGCCCCAAAAGAATTCTCCGCGTTTTCGTCCCAGCGAAAGGCGACATTTTTGGCTGTTAAGGCGGTGAGCGGCTTAGCGAGCTTGGCGAACTCCTCTATGTGCCTTCGGTAGTAACCGATCAGGCCGAGAAACTGCCGGACCTGGCGGACGCTAGTCGGGGATGGAAAATCCAAGACACACCTTAGTTTCTCAGGGTCCGGTCGCACGCCGTCAGCTGAAACAACGTGCCCGAGGTACTTCACCTCGTTTTTGAGGAATTGGCACTTAGAGGGCTTCAGCTTGAGACCCGCTGCTCTTAGTCGCACCAAAACCTGCTCAATATCGCGCAAATGGTTATCAAAACTGTCACTGTATATGATAATGTCATCCATATACACGAAGCACAGCCTCCCCAGAAGACCTGCCAGGATAACATCAGCGGTTCTCTGCCAGACAGCAGGGCTGTTGGCCAGACCCATCGGCATTCTTTTCCATTCATAGTGCCCTGAGGGCGTGTTGAATGCCGTTTTCTCGGCATCTGCCGGATCCATTGCTATCTGCCAGAATCCCGCCGCCATGTCCACTACCGTGAAGTACCTGGCAGAGCCCAGCTGAGAAAGCGTCTCCTGTATATTGGGGATGGGGTATAAATCGATGCGAGTTACGGCATTTAGTTTGCGGTAGTCCACTACCAATCAATACGAGCCATCTGGCTTTTCCACCAATAGTGCTGGTGCTCCCCAGGGTGACTTTGAGTGTTCGACAATGCCGCGATCAATCAGGTCCTGCACCTGCCGCTCCATCTCCTCACGTTGGGAGTAAGGAATCCTGTACGCACGCTGGTAAACGGGCGATGAAGTGCCGGTTTCTATCCTGTGCTTTATAACGCCACAGCAGCCCAAATCCAGGTTGGACGCGGCGAATACCTCCGAGTAGTCGTTCAGCAAACCAGCCAGAGCCTCCCTCTCCCTGGATTTTACGTGAGAAAGATCGAACGACACCTTTGGAGCAGCCGAAGGACTAGCATGCTCTACAGTTGCGAGTACCGTATCGGTGGGCTCACGTTGCTCTATCGCAGAGGTGAAGAAAGCCAATGTTTTGTTCTTGGGAAGGCTCAGTGGCTGCTGGCTACAGTTAACCACCCGTAGGGGCACTCTGTGGGCGTCATTAACTGTCACGAGGCACGCGGCTGCCTTCAGGCCATTGCTGAGAGAGTCGACCGGCTCAAGCACTCCCACGGCGCCGCTCTCTACATCTGAAGGCACAAACGCGTACAAAATGTGCTCCGACCAAGGAAGGACGACCGCCTCCTCGACCAGCCGGACGGCAACCCGCGAATATACCTTCTCCAATGATCCCACTGTTTGACGGGTGTCAATATCGGTAATGCGAATCTCAGCCCCTCTCCTGTTCAAAAACGGAACTTTTGAGCCGCCCGCATTAACCTCTTCCTCAGAGAATGAGACTACTACCTTCCCTTTTCTCAAAAAATCCTGCCCTAATATACCTGACACTCCGTTTGGCAGAGACACCGTGTCCGGGCATACGTAGCAGGGGTGCTCCAATGCAATTCCGCCGAGAAAGAAGTGTAACCTGTAGAGTCCATTTATGCCAAGAGGATCCCCCGTTATGCCTACAAATTTGGTTGCCATACCACCAGACGCTTCCAACACCTCGCGGTCCCCCTTCCTTCGAAGCGTGTTAAAACTGCTCTCCTTAAGCAATGTCACCTTTGACCCCGTATCTATCAACAATTCCATACAACAACCATTTAACTTGCAACGCACAACAGGGCATGCCTCGTCGGCCACACAAACTACCACCACCTCATCATCTACTGCTCCCTCCCCACGCTCCTCAGGCTGGGGAGGACTAACTAGTTTTTTGACTCGGTATCTGGAGCCCCGCTGTAGGCTTGCTTAGGGCGTGTCTCGCCTGCTTCTCTTTGTGGCTCCCCACGGCGCACGTTTTGGCAGAACCTGGCGATGTGTCCGCGACCCTGGCAAGCGAAGCATACGATTTCTTCAAAATCTCGCATACCGCGCCTGTAGCTTTGTGGCGGTCTCCGGTTTCCAGCGAATGGGCGCTGTTGAGCGCGCGCTTCAACCTGGCGTTCTACCTGCTGAGTTAGCAGCTGTTCCAAGCGATCTAACCGCTCTGTCAAGAGAGCAACCTCAGGGTTGAGCACCGCTCTCTCTATGACGCGTACTCTCGCTGCGGCTGTCGTTAACGCCTCATTTCGTTCCTCATCCAATGCGGCCTCCACGGCTTGGTCGAAATTGCTCGGCTTGCGCGAGAGCACGAACCGGCGCACGGGGTCTTGCAGACCAGCCACGAACAAAGCGGTCGTTTCCTCTTTAAGTATATCCTCCGCGTATTTCTTCCTTAGCTGGTCTCCTTCCTCCTCCCTGCTTAACGTATCGCGTGCTAGGCGCTGAAGCCGCGACGCAAATGTTCGCACGTCCTCCCCTACCATCTGTCCGGCGTCACGGAACCTCTGTACCCGCACGTGACGTGGTTCAGTGTCGAAATGCTCAAACGCGAGCTTCTTAAATTCCGCAAATGATTTTGTGGATTTTACTTTTTCGTCTCGCCAGGCAAAATCATGAGCAGCTCCTGCCATCTTACACCTCGCCATTCCCAGCATTTGAGCATCGGACCATCCCCCCATTTTCGCAATCTCTTCTAGCATGGAAAAGAAATCGCAGATTGGAACCCCTGTCTTATCTCCCGTAAACGTCCGAATGACGCTTCCTAATGCCAGCATGCTTGCTCCGAGCGACGGCTGTGGAGTGGAAGCTCCCTCAGATACAGTCATTTTTTTTTTCAAGCCCTCCAGTGCCTCAAGCCTCTCAAATGGGGGTAAAAGTCCCACAATCAGTCCCGTGATTCCCTTTTGATTACAATTTTGAAGTCATGAATGTCACAGCATTCAGAGGACATTTGCTTTTGAGACCCCACTTCTGACACCAGTGTGATGACCCCCATAATGCGCAGGTCCACACGGGACGGAGAGGCAAAGAGACACCGTATGGCTCAGTTTAAACAAACAGGTATATTCAATAATTACACATGAATAAGGTTATACATCAGAGGCTGGGGCGTCCGAGCTTACGTGCCGACGACTTCATGGAGGCGATGGAGTGGCTCCGGAGTTGGGCTCGAGCGGTTGCTGGCAGAAGCTGCACGCCGTCGGGCTTCGGCGCTGAAGGCCCTCTTGGCGAACGATGTCGTCCTGAGCGTGCTTGCAGTAGAATTTCAATAGTCGTCCGTTTCTTCGAGGATGGTTCACAAACCCTTCCTCTAGTGTCGTTCGGCTTGGAAGATGAACAGGAGGCGAGCTTGTAGATGATGACAGCAGAGCATAATTTTACAACAGAACAAACTTTGCACTACTTTACTCATCGACCGGGCAGGTTAGTGCCTAAGTAGCATCACATTACATGCTAAGCATGGAGCCCCAGCTCAGACTGGACTGCATCCGTTTACATGTGCTTTTAAGCACTTGATTAACAAAGGACTAAGGGCGGTCATTTCCAGTGGCCCGCCCAAAGCATCAATTCTCCAATCCAAAATAACATGCGAGATGGGGACCACCCCTTTGGGTTGGGCTTAGCCTCGAACCCAGAGTCTGTTAACAATACAAACTAAATAAACAACAAAAACGCCACCACTCTCTCTCAAGTGAGAGTATACACAGGCTCTCTCTTCGGAGCTAATTCACTAGCGCCTGTCTTTCCACATTCTTGGCGAGTACTGCCTGTCCGCCATGACAGGTGTCCGTCGCGGCCCTTCTGGGAAGCTGTGGGTGCCTTCCCGGCGATAGCCCACGACAAAGGGGGGGGAGGGAAAGAATGTCGTCTTCGCGGTATCGCATAGCGTCGGCTGTGGTACGGCGCGCTCTGGCCCGCTGACAGCTCCCTTGTCCTGGAATGTAACCGGAAATTGGGGAAGAACACCTGTGTTATTAAGGGTGCCCCAAAGTGGTATTCAGAACGCGACCTACTTGATTATCTGAAACCACAAGGTGTACTGCACGTGAAACGACTTGTGCGTCGTGTGGAGTCTCCAGGAAAAGAATGGGCTGCGAAACCTACCAACTCTATCGTGTTGACATTCGCTCCCAACTCAGAGCGCCCCGAAAAAATTGATCTGGGATTCACAAAACACGCAGTTGCAGATTTCACTGAAGCTGCTCCACGGTGTTTTAGATAGCAACGGTTTGGGCACGTGGCCAAAGTTTGCACAAAGGATCGACGCTGTAAGCGGTGCGGAGGCGACCACGACTTTAAAACCTGCAGGGCAGATTTTGCTTGCGCCAATTGCGGTGGCGATCATCCAGCGAGTTTCGGAGGCTGCCCCTTCCATGTGAGCGCTCTGCACCGTCGGATGTCCTTTATTGCTGGTCCAAAAACCCCACCGACTGAGACGCCTGTCCCTGGATTAGACGAGTTCCCAGTATTGGAGTCTGATGTTGTTGCGTTGCCCAACAATGTCCCTAAGAGACCTGAGTCCAGCAAGACGCCAAGGCCCAGTGCGCGCGAGTCGACTGTTCGACCTCCAGCAAAAAGTGTCCATGTTCTTGAGCGGCCGGATCACAGCCAGACTCCACGGCAAGGGGGACCCTCATATGCACAAGTGACAAAAAAACCAGCTACTGCGGCCAAGAGTGTGTCCCCGTCGGCATCTTTTATCGATGTTGTAAGTGAGTGCGTTGCGCAAAATAAGGAGCTCAAAAATGAAGGTATGTCTGACCTTCTTCATGTTTTGTTTGGGGCCCTGCGTTCACATGTTCCAGCGATGGCGCCTGGTAACCTGAAGAACTTCCTACAGCTAGTGCTTTCTTTTGAGTCCCTAATTTCCACCTTCGCAGCAAACTTCCTTGCGAACTAAAATGGATGGGGCTAAACCTCGTGGATCTCATATGCACCGAAAAGTGCCGTTTATATTGCAGTGGAACTGCGCTGGCATTTTAAGTCGGTTAGCTGAACTCAAACTATTCTTGAAAGAGACTTGTGTTCCAGTATTGGCCCTGTCAGAAGCTGGCCTGCCAAGCGGGAGATGTTTGACTGGATATGTTGCCCATAAAAACTGCAGCATTAAGTCATTTCCTGCAGGAAGTGCTGCGCTTTACATAAGAAGAGAAATTCCACATGTTCCTCTAAGCGTTGCCGATCTTTGCACGGATGACATTGAGGTAGCGGCTGCAAGAATACAGCTCGGCTCTCGAACCCTTTCTATTGCATCCGTGTACGTGTCTCCGCGGAAGAAGGTAGCATTAGATTTGTTTCTTCAGCAGCTCTGCGACCACTGCCCAGCACCTAGAATCATCTGCGGTGATTTCAATGCCCATCATGCCGTTTGGGGTGACAGGAACACGGATTCCCGTGGACGCAAACTTGTAGAGGTTATTGACAGTTTGGACCTGTGTGTTGCCAATGACGGAAGCCCCACTTTTTTCCGGCCTCCAGCCTCAGCGACAGCTATAGACCTGACACTGCATTCACCTGACGTCCGCGTGAGTTGGTCAACAGCACCCGACCGCATGGGAAGTGATCACTATCCGATTTTTGTGTTTTCTGCCAACTTTCGTATACATGGTCCTAAAATTAGCAACGTGGTCAACTGGGACAAGTACAGAAAGCACCTAGAACGTGTTTCTGGTGATGTTGTTGACAAAATGATTTCTAGTAAGGTAGCAGCAACTACGGCGGTCAAGTTACCTGATCATTTTCCTGCCCCGGATTTAAAACTCAGGAACCTTTGCGCAGTGAGAAGGGCGGAGCGCCAACTCATGCGGAAGAAGGACGACAGGCAACTGAAGACGACCTTCAATAGGCTGAATTCTGCTATTAGACGGCACACGAACAAGCTGTACAGGTCGCAATGGGCCTCATTCTGTGCTAGTTTGACTGTGTTCTCACCGATAACGAGAATATGGCGAGTTATTGGCAGCCTTGCTGGAGAATCTCGCCCTTCGAAGCCTTTTGAAGCTCTTGCAATACGCAAGGAAAAACCTATTGCGTGCTTGGCAGAGGAATTTGCAGACACACTCGTACGCGCTGATTCTGGAATAGATATATATTCACCACCTGCTTCCTCCAGGTCTATCATGGACGTCCCGTTCACGCTTCGTGAGCTTCAGACTGCGCTCAGTGGCCTGCGGCGCCGGTGTTCACCAGGTCCCGACGGCATCACCAATCAAATGCTGAATAATTTGCCCTTGCAACTCAGAAAGGAGCTCCTCAACTTCATCAATCGAGTTTGGGAGACTGGCGATGTTCCTCCGTCATGGAAGGTGGAACATGTAGTTCCGGTACTGAAGCCTGGCAAAGACATGACAGACCTTGCCTCGTATCGCTCAGTGTCATTGACCTCCTGTGTAGCTAAGTTGATGGAGAAGCTGGTAAATGAACGCTTATCATGGTGGCTTGAGGACAGCAAGGCACTGCCATCCTGTATGACAGGATTCCGCCGAGGTCTTAGTGCCCAAGATAGCGTCTTAGACTTGATCAGTCACATTGAACACCAGAGAGCTTTCGGCCTTTCCACCTTAGTCATTTTTTTTGATGTTGCGGAAGCTTACGACAGCGTGCTTCAGAGCTCAATTCTAAACAGTTTGCAAGGCATGGGCATACAGGTCCATATGTTAAGATTCATTTACAAGTTTATAAGTGATCGCGCGGTTCGTGTACGGTTAGGGAGTACGTTAAGCACCGAAAGGGTTCTATCACGAGGTGTGCCTCAAGGAAGTGTTCTTTCCCCCACGCTCTTTAACGCCGTAATGGCTGGCCTACCCGATTCGTTGAAAAAAAGTTGCAGGCAAGTGCGTATGTCACTTTATGCTGACGACATCTGTATTTGGATTACTGGCTACCAACACAAGCGATTAGCCCTGATAGCTCGACAGGCTATACTTTCGGCACAAGCTTACCTTCAAGGTGTGGGGTTGTCTCTGTCAGTGGACAAATCCGGCTTTATTCTGTTTCCAGGTGGAGGAAGACGTCAAGCACGATTGAAGATAGACCTCGGTCACTCTTGCATCCGTCAATTTAACCACGCGCGTTTCCTGGGCGTCATTATTGACTCCCGTCTACAGTGGCGAAAAGCTGTAGACGCGATTGTTTCATCTATATATATCATCTCGTCTCAATGTGATCCGTAGAATTGCACGTGAGCAATGGGGAAACCATCCTTCTTCAATGGTCAAACTTCATGAAGCGCTGGTGGTCAGCCGGATAATGTATCAATTACCTTTAATTTCCCCCTCGGCATCACAACTTGAGCGTCTCGAAGTTGTCCACAGAAAGGGCCTAAGAAGAGCCATTGGAGTTCCCCAGGCGGCTGCGAATAAGGCAGTACTTCATGAGTCCCTATCGAAACCTCTTAGCCTTATCGCTTCTCAGAGACTATTAATGCATCTTGACCGCTTAGGAGAGACGGTAGCTGGGCGATCCCTTCTCCAGCGGCTCTGCAAGAGATATGAGTCGAAGGCTTACTTGGCACTCAATACTCTTAGTTCTTTAGGCATTAATGTCCGAAGGCAAAGGAAACGGTTGAAACCCCCTGGTCTTTTCCGACCCTCGACTGTAAGGTCACAATTCCCCATGTGAGCGCAAAGCGCAGCTCTCCTTTGGCAGCAACGCGTTCGCTTGTACAGGAATACTTGGAAACAGAGTATGCCTGCCATCTTCAAATTTTCACGGATGGTTCTGTGGACAAGGTCAAACAAGCTAGCGCAGCGGCTTTTTACATTCCTTCTTTGGACTGTAAGTGGTCCGTACGCTGTACTGCTGTTGTATCCTCCACAACGGCTGAAAGTGTTGCTATTGAGGCGGCTTTACGGAAGTTAGGGTCTTGTCCGGCTCAACCTGTTGTCATCCTAACTGATTCAAAGTCTGCCCTTCAGAGGTTAGAGCGCGGATTCCCTACTGACGCCTTGTCTCTAAGCTCTCTGCGCTTGGTGCAGAATCTGTACAGCAGAGGTTTTACTCTACATTTCCAGTGGGTGCCCTCTCACGTAGGAGTCAACGGTAATGAGGTGGCAGACAGTCTCGCCCATAAAGCTCTCTCATGGATTCCATCAAAAAAAGTACCTCAAGATGGGAAAGTCTCTGCAGGAAAACGGTGCTCGATCACTTCAGTACCCTGTGGAGTGCGTCCCACAAGCCATGTGTGACCAAGGGACTGAGAAGATCTCAGGCGACCCTTCTACATCGAATTCGCACGGCCTCTGCTCGCACTCCTGCATGGATGCATAAGACGGGCATATCATCGTCTCCGCTCTGCTCTTTATGGGGTGTGTGCGGGGATATCGAACATTATATTATGTACTGCCCAAAGTACAATGCGGAAAGGCATGTGATGTTCGCTTCCTTCAAGAAGACAGGAACCCGTCACAGCACAGTGCAGGACATTGTCTACCCGAGTGGAAACCAGACATGCAGAAGGGAGGCTGCACGCCTTCTTTTAACATTTCTGCAGAACACGGATCTTGTTTTTAAATGGTGACAGCTGGAACGGACTATGGCCTACTGTGATTGAATGTGTGCGTAGATGGTGTCTTCCGGAGTGGACTACTTTATACTGTGAGTGAATGTGTGTATGGAGTGTGGCACTACAATGGCCTATGTTCTACTGTGACTGAATATGTGCATAGATGGTGACTTCTGGAGTGGACTGTGATGTGAACTGTGTGGATTGATTGTGTGCATAGATGGTGACTGCGGGAGAGAATGTGTGCTATTATAAGAGACTGTGCGCTTATCGGGGTAGATGCGGCTTTGTTAATATCGAAGGGACGCTGCGGTGGAGCAATTGCCGGCAGACAAAGCAAGGCTGACCCCACCTGTAGCATTCAACACCTTAACCTCAACCTGTGGGGAGGTGTCTGACACCTACCACATGTTGTGGGCCTGCCAGCAGAACCCATCCCTACCCCCTATCCCAAGCCCAACCCGAGAGGACTGGGAGGTGACCCTGTCCGGCTGCTGTACCCTCGAGGCCCAAAGGGCCTTAACGCAGCGCGCCCGGGATGCGGCAACCGCCAATGGGGTGCCTGACTAGGCATCCCACCTAGTGGTTGTAAGGGCGTGACCCTTCAGGTCACGACCCCCAACACCTCTCTCTATCATTAATAAATGTTTTCACCACCACCACCTCTTAGTTCAAAAGGCGTCAAGCCCCTCTTGAGGCAGAATGTGAGGTTTCTTGCTCGTGCGGTATAAGCGATTATGTTCGAGACCAAGGCGTCCACTTGAGGGCAGGTTGAAGGAATACATAAAGATGGGGCCGCTGAAGAAGAAATATGACTAAGTAGGACGTGTTGGAGGGGGGGGGGGCGGGTAGGGCTTGTTGGTTCATTTCTTCAGAGATGGTATAGTTGCGCGAAACACACACACACACACACACACACACACACACACACACACACACACACACACACACACACACACACACACACACACACACACACACACACACACACACACACACACACACACACACACACACACACACACACACACACACACACACACACACACACACACACACACACACAAGACAGGGTACGGGTCAAGCTCAAACTCATGGTTGAGCGACCGAGCTCCAGCCGAGCGCCAGCCCCCCGATAGTCACGTGGTACAGCAGCGGCGAGGCTCCGAGCGAGCGCAGCTGCGGCGCCTCTCCACAGCGAGTCACGTGGTATGACGTCACTTGCCACACCTCCGCTCCGCCGGCTCAAGGTCAAACGCGCGCCAAACTTGAGCTTGGGAGTTGTAGTGCTAAGAGTAGAGCTTTCGCTTAAAATGTTCAGTGGAGTTAGATGTAGCTGCCGAGATCGAGCTTGCTGTGGCTCCGCGGATCGATCAAATGAATAGGCTCGTGGTTTCCTTCCTTAAGTAGTAGCAGAATGGCAGCTGGGGGCGCTCTTGGAAGCCACGTGGGCGTTGTTGCAGAAGCCGCCTTGAGGTGACTTGCTTAGTGATGTCCAGTAATGTAGCGCTGTCCGGGAAAGGCAACCTGCCGAAAATAAACAGTGCAGTTTGGTCTGGCGCCCGAGACCTGTAGCTTTGCCGATCGCCTAAATTGCCCAAATTCAGAGTTGTCGCTTTGATGGACAATAGGTTCGCAACCCGAGTTCCTTTAAAAAGCCGACTCGGAGTTCAAACCGGTGTTCGTAGGGAGGTTCGCAGGTGAGTACGATTGTAATACAGATTGTGATCTGACAGGCCCAGCTGCGATCTTTCTTCGATGAGCTAATGACTCGGTAATGAGCCGAAACTAACGGAGGATTTCGTGGCACTGATGCTAACCCGTGTATCATATTCTAAGAAAATGAAGAAAAAAAAGAATATGGTGTTCTTCAGGAAAGGAAATGGCGCATTAATTGATTCACATCTTGATGGTTCGGGTGTCCACCGAGGCCATTTCCTTTCTTAAAAAAACAAAACATTTTTCTTTTTTTTTCTTCACCTGCTCAGAATATGAGCCACCCGATTTTTGATGTTTTCAAGTAATTCAGGTAGGTAATTATTTTATTATGCGCGGGCATATTTGAGCCTGAGTCCAACGTATACCTCGAAGCAAGTTTCAGGCTGGGACTGGCGGATAAAGCAAAAGAACGCTTAATAGAGCCAAGTGTTTGCGACGTGTCGCCCACTAGTTTTGTGATATGTTCAGACCATTTCAGCTTGTCCGTGATAACAACACTTATATATCGGCATGATTAAACGCGTAAAATGGTCATGAAATTTAATGTCTATGAATAATCTTGGGATGGAATGCTTTCGGGACACTTGCATACTATTGAATTTTGGCACATAAATTTTCATGAGCCATACAGTGCGCCAGGTTACTGTTGTATTGAAGTCTTTCTGCAGGAGTCACTGGTCAGAGGTAGCGGCTTTGCGGCGTAAAGTACGGAATCATAAGAGAAGAGGCGAACTGTAGATCAAATCCCTTAGGAAGGTCTTTGATAAAGACTAAAAATAAAAGTTGTCTGAGCACAGAGCCTTGGGGTACGCCTGGAATAACTTTGGAGGTTCTGGAGCGATGGTTGCCAATAACAGTAAAATGAGGGCGGTATGAGACGAAGCAAGAAATTCATGACAGTATAAGGCATCTAGGGTCACTCCACGCGAACTATATTAATGAACCGAAGACAACACGATTGTCAGAATACACAGATAGCATATATTTTCTCTATTGCACGAGCAGTCAACCTTCTGGGTATTCTCGCGCCCAACGATATATTCATTGCTGCCCTCCTTATTCCACTTTTTACGACATGCTCGCAAGACAGTAGCTGACGGTTGAGGACGCGAGCGCATAAAATCTCGCTACTTCTTCAGTGCACGCGTGAGCATGTTATCACTAGGCTCTGCATTTACGTGCTCTGGTTTTTCCACTAGTCTGTCAAGTAGGCAGTGCAAATGATCACGCTCACCAACCGCTGGAGTGCATGCAGTGTCAAGGACATCAAGGGTTGTTGCCTGCCAAGGTCACGCGTGCTCATCCAACCGTGGCCGATGCGCTTCGACCGTATCTTTGGGAGCGGGCCAACGGCGCCCGAGCGTGATCGGCTAGGTGCCGCTTGGTCCAGGGATCGCAATTGAACACTGACGCTTCAGTGAACTTCAACACTCAAAGTATTCAGCGATATAACAATTCAGTGCGTCTGTCGGCTGGATAATCAAAGGTTATGATAGATGGCAGTTGTATTTGACTTACTGGCGCATAAGCAACTATGCCGCAAGTTTTAGCCGTCGAAAAAAATAAAGCTGCTCATTCAACTTTGTGTTTGGCGCATGATGGTAGATGTCGAACGAACGACAGGAACCTTGCTTTGATGGTGCGTTAATTAAAGGTTAGTTGCCCTGTGGCGCCCGCAAATTTTTCTTTCCTTCTCCTTATGAACAAGGCATGTCGTGTCTCTCTTTTTTTAACGATCCAGCATTCTGGAGCTGACATCTTTGTGTCAGAGTTACTCAGTACACATAGGTTGGGCAAACAGGACATCGTTCACTTAGTGTGGCTTTGCTTATTTATCTTTTGCATGGCCGAAAGAGCTAAACACAAATCCCCGAAGGGCGCGTCTTTCAGCGAATGAATTCACCCACCTGGGATACCGAGACCACCGTCAGCAGCCTCTTGGATTTCGCAACAGAGGCTCGCCTCTATCTCCTTGCGTAAGGAAGAGGATCCACATCCAGGACTCACCTTCTTAGCACCTTTCTCCCTTAGGCAACACCTAGGGTTCGACCTATCCCTTTTCTTTCTTAGTTAATTCGTTCTGCATATATATATATATATATATATATATATATATATATATATATATATATATATATATATATATATATATATATATATATATATAAATGAAATGTCAAACAGCATTCGTGGCATGGTACATTCGATGATGGGAGGCTCAAAACTACCCATTCATAAAGATCCTACATTGCTACTAACATAAGAAATATTTATAGGTGTGTAAAGACGTAGCAAGCGTTTTTACAAAAGTGGGTGTCTTGTGCTGAGCCCCCGTGCATTGTTGTACCACGATGGAACTCAGAATCCACCACTGCAAACGTTCAGAGCGTAGAACTTATAATTACATTGAGCGAAAAAATAAAATCTATCGCACTGAAGCTCGGCATTAGCACTGTCAAGCTAGGGCTGGTTCTTCATATTACTACAACTTAGGCGGCTCGATCGTGCGGAAGTACCTCCTTGGGCGGTTGCGAAGAATTTAAATAGCACCATCGCTGCATGATGCGGTGTTGAGAGCTGCATCAGCGGCTCGCCTGCTACTGTATGCCGTGAAACAAGTCCGCTTATACGTTTATTTTCTTTTAATTCGTGCTCAGCATCACGCAGCAATCTTGGACTGGGATATCTACTTGGCCTTGGTGCGTCACATAACTAGTGTAATGATATGTGGCCAGAAATAAAAGGAAAAGAAAGAGGTTTTATGGTGGCAATAATTCTCTGGCCGCAAGAGCCTCGTCTATCTCAAGACTTTGGCGACTCATCTCCGACACCCCGTTGACGTTGCTGAACTGAAGTTGTATTTGATGAAGTTTTCCGAAAATAAGCAAAAAATAAGTTCAGCGAACGAGTGAGGAAAACAATAAAAAAGGACGAGTGGATGCACGAACACTGATCAAGCACCAGCATTAAAAAAAACTAACAATATATCAAAAGATTTCGTTGCACTTTGTCACCTGTGAAGGATATACTGTGAAGCAGAAATAGATTTGCCTGTTTGTCTCGAACAAAATTGGCCGTTATTATGTGTTACGAGCTTGTACGTATTACGTTCGTTGGCTCATAGCAATGACTGGCACTGTGACGTCACACGTACTGGCTATGCCGCTTGTTTGGTCTTTTCTTTTCCGCCGTGCTAAGCACTGCCTCATATGTTCAAGGATATACTGTGAAGCAGAAATAGATTTGCCTGTTTGTCTCGAACAAAATTGGCCGTTATTATGTGTTACGAGCTTGTACGTATTACGTTCGTTGGCTCATAGCAATGACTGGCACTGTGACGTCACACGTACTGGCTATGCCGCTTGTTTGGTCTTTTCTTTTCCGCCGTGCTAAGCACTGCCTCATATGTTCAAGGATATACTGTGAAGCAGAAATAGATTTGCCTGTTTGTCTCGAACAAAATTGGCCGTTATTATGTGTTACGAGCTTGTACGTATTACGTTCGTTGGCTCATAGCAATGACTGGCACTGTGACGTCACACGTACTGGCTATGCCGCTTGTTTGGTCTTTTCTTTTCCGCCGTGCTAAGCACTGCCTCATATGTTCAAGGATATACTGTGAAGCAGAAATAGATTTGCCTGTTTGTCTCGAACAAAATTGGCCGTTATTATGTGTTACGAGCTTGTACGTATTACGTTCGTTGGCTCATAGCAATGACTGGCACTGTGACGTCACACGTACTGGCTATGCCGCTTGTTTGGTCTTTTCTTTTCCGCCGTGCTAAGCACTGCCTCATATGTTCAAGGATATACTGTGAAGCAGAAATAGATTTGCCTGTTTGTCTCGAACAAAATTGGCCGTTATTATGTGTTACGAGCTTGTACGTATTACGTTCGTTGGCTCATAGCAATGACTGGCACTGTGACGTCACACGTACTGGCTATGCCGCTTGTTTGGTCTTTTCTTTTCCGCCGTGCTAAGCACTGCCTCATATGTTCAAGGATATACTGTGAAGCAGAAATAGATTTGCCTGTTTGTCTCGAACAAAATTGGCCGTTATTATGTGTTACGAGCTTGTACGTATTACGTTCGTTGGCTCATAGCAATGACTGGCACTGTGACGTCACACGTACTGGCTATGCCGCTTGTTTGGTCTTTTCTTTTCCGCCGTGCTAAGCACTGCCTCATATGTTCAAGGATATACTGTGAAGCAGAAATAGATTTGCCTGTTTGTCTCGAACAAAATTGGCCGTTATTATGTGTTACGAGCTTGTACGTATTACGTTCGTTGGCTCATAGCAATGACTGGCACTGTGACGTCACACGTACTGGCTATGCCGCTTGTTTGGTCTTTTCTTTTCCGCCGTGCTAAGCACTGCCTCATATGTTCAAGGATATACTGTGAAGCAGAAATAGATTTGCCTGTTTGTCTCGAACAAAATTGGCCGTTATTATGTGTTACGAGCTTGTACGTATTACGTTCGTTTGCTCATAGCAATGACTGGAACTGTGACGTCACACGTACTGGCTATACCGCTTGTTTGGTCTTTTCTCTTCCGCCGTGCTAAGCACTGCCTCATATGTTCAAGGATATACTGTGAAGCAGAAATAGATTTGCCTGTTTGTCTCGAACAAAATTGGCCGTTATTATGTGTTACGAGCTTGTACGTATTACGTTCGTTGGCTCATAGCAATGACTGGCACTGTGACGTCACACGTACTGGCTATGCCGCTTGTTTGGTCTTTTCTTTTCCGCCGTGCTAAGCACTGCCTCATATGTTCAAGGATATACTGTGAAGCAGAAATAGATTTGCCTGTTTGTCTCGAACAAAATTGGCCGTTATTATGTGTTACGAGCTTGTACGTATTACGTTCGTTGGCTCATAGCAATGACTGGCACTGTGACGTCACACGTACTGGCTATGCCGCTTGTTTGGTCTTTTCTTTTCCGCCGTGCTAAGCACTGCCTCATATGTTCTTGCTCTACATGCACTCCTGCGAGACTGCAAGAGTAGATGACAGAGTGTACGTTCTCCCATCACTGAAGAGGCGTTGAACAGGTGTCCCTGTTCACCTCTTGTATGAAATTCTGTTTGGACTCTGTATAGTATACATAGGTTCCCAGTATGTTTAATCTGGATTCGGGATACTTCGGTCTTTTTACACATGTGCAAGTGAGCACCAACACGCTGGTGTAGGAACGATATCAACGAGGAGTGAATCGAGCACGTCATATTATGGCACCGCTGGATTCAGGACAAGCAATCGCACGGCGAAGACCTCCACAAACCATAACGTTCAACAGAAGGCTCCTTATGACTACTACTTATCGGCTCATTGAAGGAGATCCACACGTAATACATAGGTTTTTTTTTTTACCTGTTTTAAGTTCGAAAAGCAAAAAGGAAGCGCAGTTTGTACGCCGATTACAATCACTGCGGGCCTTAATTCTGTGGGCCTGTGTACTTGACAACCGCACGTTTTCAACGTTTCCAGCCTCTCAGCTCCTTGAGTCATGAGCCCCTCCTTGCTGATTTTCAGCATTCGGCATTCTCTTGGAGTGTCCATTTATGCAGCTCACGGCAATGCGAGGTGTCCCTGACTCTCTCGCGCTGCAGAATACCACGACTGAATCTTTATTTATGCCAATGCTCACTTGGTCACTTTCTCCTCTCCTTCTGGAGGATTGCTTCCATCAGAACATATATTTAAAGATCCCCCTCGCTCGATAGGGCTTACTCATTCTACTCCGGTTCTCCTCTCTTTTGGTTCAAGCTCCAAAGGATGTGTCCTGAAACGAGTGTGCGAATCTCTCCATGATTATATCATAGCGTCAGGGAAGTTCCTTTGTTCGTTATAAATTTCTAAATATCATGATTTTTTTAATTCAAAAGTAAACCAACGTCTACATCACTTCACTAAGCAAACGTGTGTCTCCTGTTTGAGCTTGCAACGCATCCTGACCAATCCCTCGCCGTGGCTATTCTCCATTCCAACATAGGTCAACAAAGCTAACAGCGACAGCAGGTTTCGTTCCTTTATGATGCTGTTCAAGCTGATTCTTCTCGCTTGTACTCCCAGGGAAACAAATCTCTAAACATACTTACAGACTGGAAAGAGGCATGTAGGAACTACACTAGGGGAAGGATAGGTGCCGCAGCCATGAACATACTCAGAAAAGCGCGTGTCTCGGACACAAAACACATACACAGCCTGGTTTGGATACCCGGACATGCAGGTATTAAGGGAAATGAAAGAGCGGACGGCCATGCTCGAGCGATGAGTTTCCGAGCGGGATTACCGGACGACTTTTGCACCCGAGCCTGCGACGGGGGGTATGCAGAGCACCTGGCCCTATACAGGGGCTTAAGGTATAAATATCCTCCGCCACACAAGGCACTAACAAAGGAAGAGGCTACCGGGTGGCGCAGACTGCAGACGGGTATTTTTCCAAATTTACACATACTAAACAAGATGTTTCCGACACAATACAGAGCCACATGCCCGTGGTGCGGGGCGTACCAACGCTGTACCGCATCACATGGGAGTGTGAGCGAAACATAAAATTCCACCAACACAAACACACACGTGCGGAGCAATGGGAGAGCCGGCTCGTCAGCAGCGAGCTCACGGTCCAAAGGACCCTGGTGCAGCACGCTTACGAGGCAGCGCGGCTCAGCGGAACGCTGGAATGAGGGCCCGACCTTGCGAAGACGGGATCCGGGATCGCCTGATATGAAGACGACGCGGATCCTGCTGCCGCCGAACTACGCAAATGTTCAATAAAAGTTTTTCACTCATTCTCGCTTGTACATTTTATTCTCAGATGGAATAAGCGAAATCTAAATAAAGCCCACCTAAAAGGGTTAAATAGAACTGTATACAAAAATGTGATATTTTTTTTGCTCCCGACCCTTTTCACAACGGCACTCATATTAGGTGATGCGGTTGTGATAAATCACTGGAACATCATTCTTCGAACGGACCACGGCGATAAGAAGTATCGCCTTTGATGCATAAGTGATTGGCTTTGTGCAATGTTGATGCGCAAGATGTGTGTCCCATGCGCTGTATTTAGACATTTGATGTGCACGAAAAATTCGTTACAACAAAATAATCTAGCTGGAAATGCCGCTTCTACCTCCAGACATTCGGTGCCCCTGACTTCGCCAACTGTACAGTGCGCCTTGAATATAACGGAGTCGATGGAATAGAGTAAAAAAAAAAAATTGGAGGGGACATTTAAGCTCCACCTTAAGCGTATGACGCGATAGCGTTAATGCGTTCAGTGATATCCATTCATGCGGAATTGGTCATTCTCGACTTTAAGTTCATAGGTCCCTGGGAGTCTTCATACCGACAGAGTGGTGCAGCAGTTAAGCAATGCGCCACTGGCCTGCGATGACAGGTGCTGCCACCGGTGGGGGCTGTGCGACCCAGGTTGCTCGGTTGCTTTTCCCGAGCAACCTCTACTCTTTCATCCAATTATTATTTTAACAGCCACCTGCCACTTTGCGCAGTTTACTCACAATCCGGTGCACAAGTTGTCATGACGCCACAAGCTCACGTAATCTGGGTGGCTCACCCGCATGGTTGGTTCTCCGGGGATTTTTTGCTCACAACGCCGACGACGCCGACGACGCCGACGACGATGACGCCGTATTTTTTGCACAACGGAAGCTTTGACGCTATCGTGCTAATAATGATGCATACGAGGAACGAAAACATAATCGCACCGTAAGCTCATGTCTTGCGCTGCAACGGCCATTCGTTGCGGGTGTATTATCCCCGCTTATATCGAAATCCTGCTTATATTGAACCTTTACTTTGTATATACAGCGGAATCATTTTCACCTCACCTCAGAGCAATGCATGCAGAACATCGACGGCGGTCGCAGTAGAGAGATATATTGTATACTGAGAGAGAAACACAGGAGAGGGGGGGGGGGGGGGGGGGCAAACATTTATTGATGCTCGTCCCGGCCGGTGTTGTTCCAATGGCGACCAGAGAGTGACTTTCGAACACCACTTTCCCCGCAAGTGTGCGAAAAGAGCGAGGGACGGTGTACCGGAGGCTGGAACGGCCGGCACTGGGCGACTGGTTTATCGAGGCGACTCTATCAGCGGCGGCGTGTGCAACGTCGTGGCCGCGCTTTCCCCACTGCCGCCGCCACCTGACCACCTCCTCCGCTATCAAGAAAGAAGTCCGTCTTTCTCCAACCTCCTCGCTGCGCGCCGGGGTGACGTCACGAGAACTCCTCGCGGCGACCCCGATCTTCGAGTCGCCCAGTCGGTCATGAGCGCCCGTGGAGCAACCAGTTTGCCGAAGCGTCCCTGAGCTACCCCCTTGGTGCGCGCGCGCCGCCGAACACCACTCTTTGGATTACCTTCCGGAGAGCCAGCGCTACTGCAGTGTCCAACGCGTGGCAGCCAGGTGAGGGCCCTCCCCTGTGTAATAGCGCATGTGCGGACGACAACGCCGCGAATTTTTCTTCGTGGAACTGTGGTTTCCTTGTAGTGTGGGGTTCTCGTCCCCGATGCACCTTTGCTCACGTCACCGTCATTTGTGCGTTGACAGCCTGCTTAACGACGATGACAATCGTTCCATCCCTTAGGAATTGAAAAGAACGTGAGCGCGAATTGAAGCACAGCAGCGTGTGTGCATCGATTTGAGAGCGATTCCGAAACGGGTACCGGTCGCTGTCACCGGAGTGTAGTCGCAACGACGCCTTCCGATGCCAGATGTTCGGTCTTCGGGCACTTTCGCCAGCACGGGTTTTCGCTGGCAGAGGAAGAAAGGGATGACCTGCACGGAATGCTTGTCCATCTAAATGCGGCACGCGAGTTTTAGAGTGTGCTCCTCGCCGCAGAGGTGACGTAACTGCGCGAATACGAGAAATGCCGTCCGGTGAAACCGGCCGCGATGACTCGGTGCCCAAGAAGGCAGTCCGTGTAGCTGAAAACAAAATCGAAGGTACTAGAGTCCTGGTAAAGCGGGCTGCGTTTCGGTGGGAACGTGTAGAGTTATTAGAAAGAAAGAAAAAGTAAAATAACATTCCGATGCACACTGATGTACCTTCAAATGTTGGACGTCAGTCAGAAGTGATCTCCTTTGGCCCCAGCAGTTTGTTTTTAACATGCACCTCCTCTGCTGCAAATTGCTTCTTGCACGCAACATATCATTTGGGATGATACGCTGCTTTCGCCGCCCTAGTGTAATTGAGAAAACAACACTGCGTGCTTGGAGTACTCTATTTAGGACACCAATTTACCCTCGTATGTGAAGGTTCGCATCATTCATCCACGTAAACGCGGAGGGCCTAAAAATTGATGCCACACACTTCATCTTTGAAATCGATAAAATTCTCGGCGCTGTGCATTGTGTATTTTGGCGATTTCTAAGCCGACATTCCCGCGCGGTTGTTTCTTTTATGCATACTTTTACCCGAAGCAATCAGTTCGATTGCAAGCGCCAGAAGTTCCTAGAACCCCAGTCTCTCTATACCTACCTTACACGTTCCGTCTCGTGCCTTTACCCATGAGACTGCAAGCGGAATTCAGCACCATAGATCAGACAGCACAAACAGAGATTACAAACACGCAGTCAGGCTCACAAGAAGAAGTCCTGCAAGGATAAAGGCCTTGCAGTCGGCAATGCACCAATAGCTCCGCAATGGCGTTTGATGTGTCAGGTGCCGAACACTTCAGTTAGCTGGCCATAACGGAGCTCAAGGTAGCATATGCCGTGTAGCGTTTCAAGACTTAAGTCATGACGTCCGTTCGCGAAATCGTTGCGGTGGTAACATTTCTGGAAAGCACCGGTTCCTGCCTCTTTGACTGGAAGCGAATGTGTGCGCGATTCACTGCGGTCCACGTGTCGTGAGGCACTGCACGTGCAAGTCAGTAAGAGCCCCAATAAAAGCGTCGTCCGAGATAGTGCTGCCGGCATTAACGGCGACTGGGAAACACAGGCCTTTTCCGCATTGCCATTGGCGCTCGCTTCAACGACACAACCGCTTATGCGGAGGTAACGCCGGCAGAAGGTTTTTGCAAGTTCGGAGCAGCGTCTCCCGGCAACCAACGAAACGAACAGATGTCAGCCGTTCATTTCGAGGCGGCGATGGGCACGCCATATTGCTTGCCAATAATTTGACGCTTTGTTTTGGGGTGGCGTGCAGTAAGGGCCATCGGAACTAAAAACTGAAAATTTAAACAGGTCACAGGTCTTGAATTAAAAGGCGCAAGCAAGGAGAAATACGTGAGAGTATAGACCATATATCGCATTACAGACAGAACTGGGGGCGGATAGTGAGGGACGGTTGAGTGGTACCAGCTGTAAACTGCTGAAAGTAAGAAAGAACGTGATATCTACGTTGTGTCTATGAGCCACATCAGAAAGCGCGCAAGCTGGAATAAGCCTAAATAGAGGGATGTTCTTCACAACGATCGCTTGACGCCGCAAAAATGTGTCCATTCCTACAGTATCCTCATAGTCTCCGTACACTATACCGCACCGTAGTGAAAAATGACAAAGATAGACAAGTCAGGTGCTGTGTAAAATTTGTTTGCTTTCCTCACTCATGACTAGCAACCAGTCTATACACCTCTGCGTGGTTAAACAGTTGCGTAACTAGACCTCGGCGTAACGCACCTTATCGCGTTTTGCTCCAGCGCCTTCCAGTTTTCTTTCTTTTTTTCTTGTCCCACGTTTTTGTCGTTACTCCCTCTTTCCTCACCACGGAGCTGCCCTGACATGCTCTAGATGAAAGCGGCCAGCTTCGCTCGTGAAGACAAAGGCTCAAAAATTAGGCCGACCCGCGAAAGAAGCCATTGTCAGTGGCGAAAGACTTTATATGCATGGCAAATAAACGACACTCCTCGCATCCAAGTTGTGTGTGCGGCCTCTTGTGTCAGGCTGTATGCGCGAAAGGGGATGACGATGGGGAGTGGGGGGGGGGGGGGGGGCAGTTTCGTCGGTGACCGTAAAAGCGAGCGCGTGCGCCGGAGCGGGCCCCTATATATGCAAGAAAGCGGCCTGCACGCGACCGCATTC
The DNA here is from genome assembly GCF_052857255.1 of Amblyomma americanum. Classification (NCBI taxonomy): domain Eukaryota; kingdom Metazoa; phylum Arthropoda; class Arachnida; order Ixodida; family Ixodidae; genus Amblyomma; species Amblyomma americanum. Next base: position 140,860,716 of record NC_135499.1, on the reverse strand, counting down.
TCCGTCGCGAAGGACAAGGCTCGGCTGCACGACGGCGCCGCAGTGACAAAAAAAGACAACCGAGGCCTGTGCCTGCCTGCCGTAGTACATGCGGGCAGCGACTGCGTGTCACATTTTCTTCGTCGAGCGAAGGACGGAGGGTATCTTTAGGCCTCGATAGAATATGAGCATATAATACAAGCACGCAGGGTGATCTCACAGCGCTTATTCTCGATCCAGTGAGCTTATTATACTCGTCTTGACATCCAGGAACGGCGGGGAAAGGGGAGGCACAGTGGTTGAGGAAAGGATTCGCGCGAGCCAGCTGCTGGCAGGAGGAAGGAAAAGTTAACGGTGTCGCTGCGAGGCATGTATTGGGTTAACGGATCAACCAGTTCACCTTGGAGGCCGTCGCGCCGAGCGGCTGCAGCCAAGTCGGGATATATACGCGCGCCTGTCCGGTTCGTACGAAAGAAGTGCAGAAAGAAACGAGAACAGGCTGTCCACCGCAGCTGAAGGAGATGAAGAAGGCTTTCGCGTCGGCTTTTTTTTTTTTTTTGCTCCCCGACGCCTGCCCCGAAGCGGCATTCCTGGGTGGACACGTAATCCGGCTGCTGTCGCCGAGGTGCGCAGCAGAGATCGAGGAGGGCAGGAGGCGCTGAACCAGAGCGAACGAGGCACTTGTTGGCGCGGCAGAAGAGATGATGACCCCAGGTGCGGTGGTGGCGTCGGTGGTTGCTCGGTCTTCGGCCCCACTTACAACTCTGGAGCTGAGGGCGCGGGGAACAGCGACCGTGCCATGCCTTGCCTCCCCGCCCTCTTGCTGTTCCAGTCGAAAAGTTTGTTGTCACCGCTGCTGCACGTGCGCGGCGTCGCACTTTGCGCATGCGCGCCAACGTTCCCTCCCCCTCCCCCCATTTATCGCGTAGTCAAGGTGCCCCACCCTGACGAAGTGAACCACCGGGTTAAGACAGGCTGCAGACCAGGGAACAGAGCTCAGGGATGGGGACTTGTAAGCATATGGAAATGAGCGAGGGGTGAAGGCGGGGCTCAAAGTGGCTTTAGTGCTTCAAAAAGCGGACTTGTCGACGTCAGGGCCTCCTTGTTTTGTGCGCTCTTTCATCGCGAGTGGCAGGAGCGATACGACAAGAAAAAAAAAAGTTGGAAGGGCCACGTTTGCAGGTCGCAGCGCAAGAATGAGCGGAACATAAGATCAAGGATGAGGACAGGACGGAGCGCTGCGTCCTGTCGTCTTCATTGCTCTTGTGTTCCGCTCATTCTTGCGCTGTGTCATGCAGACATGGAAGCAGACCAACCCGCCCAACAGCAAGTGTTGGAAGTGGCAAATATGTTGCATTCTGTGTGTGACCGAAGCTAGAGTATACGCGCATTATAGTGCTACACTGTAGGCCACGGGCCCCTGTAGAAGAAAGAAAAATAAAAAAGCTCTTTTTTGGAAATATCTACCATGTATCGTATGCGGTGGTATGACACTGTGCGGCCAGTGGCGAAGCGTAATACTATACCGCCAGAACTAAAATTCCCCGCACGCCAATCCACACGTGCGAAAAAGAAAACGACTATTTTTTTCTACGTCGGTGGCTTTTACTGGAAGCGCTCGCATTCCGTCCACAAGGGGGCGCTCGTGGTCCTGTAGTCCATTCCAGGCGACAAGTTATCGCTAGCGCTTGTTATCGTTACGACTTCTCTTATCTCAGTTTTCTCGTGGTATTGAGCTGTTGCGCGGGGCCCGCTGGCAACAGACTGCTATAGCCTCTGCGTAAAAAGATTAGCTGCCCTTCAGGGCAGGCTCTCATATTGTGATATGAGATGTCTAATGCAGCGGGACAAGAAAAATTACCGCCATGTCATTCGTCCCAGCGAAATACCTTTGTATCGCATGCCGCTCCGAAAATTAGAAATTGGAAATCCTGAACGCTGACTTCCGTTTGCGTTTGCATTTTTTTTATTTTATCTAACATGCAGGCGCAACCTCAGGTTGCATTCGAGTGGCTGGCATAATTACACCATACTGATATAGTCAAGACGCAATGCAAAAGCAGGGATTAAGGTCTGCTCCACGTAAGAACAGAGACACTAGCATGTTGATGGAATTAGAGCGTGGTGCATAGTCTAGTCACCCGCAATATTTCTTTTTCAGAGGCGCGTATGATACGTGGACCGGGAATGACCTGAAATAAATTCATCGCACGTAAGTGCACGCTGTACACGAAAAGACAACCCTTTCTGTGGAACTGACATGAATTCGTTTCGTGCTCCTTTGCGACAGCGACCAAATTCAAGAAATCCAACTTCTTGCTTGATGTTTAAGAGCATTTTAGAAAGAAAAATAAGGCCTTCTGAACATTAACTGCAGTACATAAGTGTACGCTAGGCTCAGCAAGTGTGTGCGTCGCGAGCTCACTCTATGTGGATTACCTCCACTCTAAGTCAGCAAGCACTAAAGAGGAATGCAAAGGTCAGTCCTTTAGGAGAGAAACTGTGTTGCCGCAACCACTAGCCCCACTGACGCATATCATTACTTTGCTACAGAGTAAATTAATTGGATCATCAGCCGCAGCTAGTCTCTTCATGTACCAGCCGTTCGTCGCGAGGAATATAAGCACTGTGGTTAGTCCTGTTTAACCGTGTTTGGCTTAAATCGTGCAAACTAAAGAAGCATTCAAAATAAGGATGATTGAGATACCGGAATAGTTGCGAGTCACGCGGGCATGAGAACTGAGAATGAGTCATACGAGCCAGTCAGTCGATGACGCCCATTTCACCACGAGATTTGCACTCGACGGGCACCTAACAACAATAAACAAAGAAAAATAGGCAGAACAAATACGCTAATAATAATAATAATTGGTTTTTGGGGAAAGGAAATGGCGCAGTATCTGTCTCATATATCTTTGGACACCTGAACCGCGCCGTAAGGAAAGGGATGAAGGAGGGAGTGAAAGAAGAAAGGAAGAAAGAGGTGCCGTAGTGGAGGGCTCCGGAATAATTTCGACCACCTGGGGATCTTTAACGTGCACTGACATCGCACAGCACACGGGCGCCTTAGCGTTTTTCCTCCATAAAAACGCAGCCGCCCGCGGTCGGGTTCGAACCCGGGAACTCCGGATCAGTAGTCGAGCGCCCTAACCACTGAGCCACCGCGGCGGGACAACAAATACGCTACGCGTAGGCAATGACGCTCTCGGCGAACGCTAACCCTCTGCCGCAGCCGGCTCTCCGGCTCTGCAACGCTTTTGGTCATCAGGCTTCGGTGTTACATTCGTTACCTCACAGAGCCATACACCGTGACGTCTGCGCGATTCATGGTTTCACAATGTGAGGGATCCATCTCGCATTCTCCCCTCCGTTTCCACACTTGTCCCTTTCGCAGCCTACGGACAAAAATCATTCTCCTGCTGTATAGTTGTATACTTTCTTTTACATGCCCTCCAGAGTTGCTTCTGTTTTCTTGCAATCCGTGTTCCTGCTGGCGCACTCCCAGCGCGCGCTCCTCGAGGCGGGCATCTCAGCCTCTCACGCGCGCGGCAAATGACATGGGCGACAATGGAAGAAAAGGCCGTTTCCTTGCGGGCGTAACACTCGAATCGCGTTGCGTTGGCGGCTGCTTGCATCTGCGCGCGGGCTGTGTTGGTTGCCGCGCAAGGCTCGCTTCCCGCGTGAGCGGCGCGCGTAGAACACAGCGTATGCCCGTGCACTAGTACTGTGCAGTGTGTTTGGAAGCTATACACAGAGCTGGCGGCGTCCGTTAACAACACGGGGCCCGAAAAGCGCACTGCTGTTTCCACATATAGATGAGAGCGCCCTTCGTGATTGGCCGTTCGGCGCAATGCCGGATGACACCCGATCATTTAGCGGCCATTTCCTGACTGGCGTTATTACAAAGTTGTGTCAATTGTTCTTGTATAAGTATCATCTGCGTCGATATTTGCTCATTCCAACATCTTATTCTCAGTTTATAGTAGATAGTTATGATGAGCACGAGGTTTGGAGATCGGATTCCATCCACAGCAGGCACATTTCTGTGAAGAGGAATCCCAAACACTTGCCTTGTGGTATGCAATGCCAGTGCACGTGAAAGAACCGTTTGTGTTAGAAATTAATCCGGTGCCCTACACTACGGCCCTTCTTTCCCTTTTCCTTCTCTCTCTCCCTCTTCTATCCCTTCCCTCACGACGCGGCTGAGATGTCCAACGAGGGCGAGACAATTACCACGCGCCTTTCCTTTCCTTTCCTCACTACTAACAATTATTATGCTTCATTATTCGTTATTAATGCGTTCGACTTTCGTTGCTGGAGAGTTTTAGCATAGCGGAGACGTTCTAGAGTAGACACATAGCGGATTAACGTACGCCTGCTGCGTACGCGCAGTTGCAGGATGTGAAACAAGGTGAGGTGCGCACCTGCCACCTCACTGCCGCATGCGAAGCAGGCGTACGTTAACTCGACATTCATGTACGCTAATACGTCTCTGCTATATGCTAACACTCTTTATCGGCTCAAACCCACTGATAGGGGGGACATAGCGTCGTTTCGGCCAGCTACAAAGAGCGGGAAAAACAAAAAGAATGCAATGTAACCGGGATACCTTCGTTACTTGTTTTAGCTATCATGCATGCCTGACTTCGCTATCCCTAGCCGGCGCTAGCTCCGCCTGGCTTCCACACACAATGCACGGTTTTAGTGAGAGCACTGTGAGGAGGAGGCTCGAGTGGTGGTTTCAGCGGAGGCGACTGCTGCTCGCCGTGCAGCGTGCGAAGAGCGCAGGCCCGTAGGACTTTCCCGTGCGGGCTATGCTCGCGGAGACGCTACGCCGTGGGATGTGGTCCGCCCGCGCTCGCGGCCCCATCGGAGCATCCATGGCGTCGCCTCGCGTAGGCCATCACTGGTGTCCTCCCTGTGCCAGCTACGCAAGCGCTTCTTCCGTGCTTCTTCAAGGCTTCCTTGCAGCACCCACCGCTGGCCGCCTGCCGTCCTTGACACTTGCGGTGGGCGGCTCGCCTTTGTTACGGAGCGAGCTGAGGTATTTAGGAGTTTCAATTTTGAACTGCGTTTCCTTAATGTATTCCGCTGGCTGTGCGATCGATGCTGATAATAATAATTAATAATTGGTTTTTGAGGAAAGGAAATGGCGCAGTATCTGTCTCATATATCGTTGGACACCTGAACCGCGCCGTAAGGGAAGGGATAAAGGAGAAGTGCGATCCAAACACAGTTTTCAGGAAGTTTTATTTCGCTCTGTGGAGCTATTTGAAAAATATATTACACGCAAGTATAGTTGCCGAAGTTTCCCACGTGATTAATTAACGGTGCTCTAGACGTGCTGCGCTATACACGGCCATAAAGTGCACTATTACGACGTGGTGTCCATAACTCTAATGGTCCCAAAATGTAGGCAGTATTCGCATGATCCGAAATTTGTATCACCCAAAACAGATGAGGACACGAAAAGCGCAGGCGGCAAGAAATGCATTCTTCCCGTCTCCAATTAATTGCATGCCGGTAAAAGAGTCCGTGATGCACATCTATACTGTATTTCATCCCTTACTTTCGTCGAACGGTTAGAAGAGCCTTTATGTGCTCGTATACGTGACGAAGAGCCTTTATGTGCTCGTATACGCGTGACCTCGAGGTATATGCTGACGATGTCGCCAATCATCCTAATCCCGTAAATCGTAAAGGTCTTCGTCGTACTCCATGAAGAAGTGATTCGGCGATGATTCAATTTCCAGTTTTCTCCAGCTTGCATTGTCAAGACTTCATCACTCTTTGTAGCCTCTGTCATTGGGCACTTAGGAATCCACGCTTGTGGAAAGCACATGGAATCACTTGCTGTAGTGCCGCCAGCGCTGTGCCAATGTTCTTTTGGGTTTTATATTTATTTTTTTGCTTTGACACCCGGCCAAACTAAATCGTCCAAACTAAATCGCAAGGAGCTTCTCGTCAAAGATCAATGAATATTGAGGGAGATCGAAAGAGAGAGCTGATTAATGAAAGGCTGAATCGCTGAAGCTCGGCCCTGCTACTGAACGCACGGCTAAATGCCCAAGTTTTACTTTGTGTTCGCTTACACATGTGGTTACACACGCGATTAAGAGCAAACAGACGAAACCGAAGAGCTACCAGAACCACGCTGGCGCCAGGGAACAACAAGCAAAATAGCATCGAAAACTGAGTATCTGCTTGCGTTGACTTGAGTTGGCGCACTGGATTCCAGAGTTGGAATTTTAGCTTAGCCTTCGCAACCTCCCTCCCGTGGTTGGAATCTGCACCATAACAACCAAAATGGAAGCCAAACATAATTACAACACTTCATGGTGGGTGGTAGAGCGCGAACAGACGACAGACGAGAAAGACACAGACAAGCGCTACGTCTCGTCTCTCGCCTGTTCGCGCTGTACCACCCACCAAGAACTGTTACCAACTCGCCCAACTTCCCACCCTTCTCCAGAATCACAACAAATGACAATAGCACCAAAACCAGAAACAATGAGCCTCTGCTGTGGCAGCCAGCGGTCGAAGGAATATAACGAGTCACCGGAAACCCTTTGCCTCCTGGGGTATACTGTTTCCGAATCGTGTCTAGAGTATATATATATATATATATATATATATATATATATATATATATATATATATATATATATATATATATATATATATATATATATATATATATATATATATATATATATATATATATATATTATATATATATATATATATATATATATACTGTTCGTGGCGGCGGGCCGTTCAATGGGCCGATAACTTTGCCGGAAGTGCCGAACGGACCTTATACACAGCGCCAGGAACCGAGGCTCCCCCTCTCTCTCTCCTTCCTTTTTTCTTTATCCGAAACGTCGTTACTTTCCGGCACTTTGAAACGCCTCGCGAGTGCGGTCACGGCGCTTTGACGGCGGCGACGCTCTCACTGGCTTCGGCGGCCCTCCGCTCACTGCAATGGGGTCGCCTGAATTCGTCATTGTGTTGCACGCCGGCGACGCGGTGCATACTGGACGCTTTCACACCCCGAAGTGCGCCTTGCGTTTCTAGCTCGACATGGGGTTGAACGTGGTAAACTAGTTAACCCACGCTTGTGGTCGACGCTCAAAGTTCGTGCAAGCGTCTATTCTACTTCCTCTTTCGGGTTATGCGTCTCTCTCGTGAGTCGTATTTGTTGTTTTCGCGCGCGATATGTAACTGCGGTGTCCAGCACGCCTAAGAAGTTTCCAAACTTTCCTGCTTTACGGGTGTACACAAAGAATTCGACGTGAGCAGCGCGGCCGGTTTCCGCAAAAACGTTGTTCGCTTGTGGTGTGTTTTTGAATCCAGGCGGCAGTCGTGATGGCGAACAGCCAGCCATTGTAGAAATATGCTTCGAGGCTTTGCTCGCCGTCTCTGGGCTTTAACTGAAGTGAACGTTGTGCAACAACGCAGTTTGTACTAAATCTGCACATTACTACCTGGCGAGACGAGAACTGATGATGAACAAAGACGGTTAAGTGAGCGGAGATGACATCCCAGCGGCTGTAGACGCACATATTGTCAAACTCGCTCTCACGAAAAGGACGACGTCATACCGATACATAAAAGCGACCGCATGGGGATATTCATAACGGGCACTGACATTGCACAGCACACGGGCGCCTTTGCGTTTCGCCACCATCGAAACGCAGAGGCGCCCGTGTGCTATGCGATGTCAGTGCACGTTATAAATATCCCCTGCGGTCGAAATTATTCCGGAGCCCTCCACTATAGGGCAACCTCTTCCTTCCTCTCTTCCCTCTCTCCCCCTTTAATTCTTAGCTTACGGCGCGGTTCAGGTGTCAGGCCGAGACGTGACAGATACTGCGCCATTTTCTTTCCCCCAAAAACCAATTTTCATTTTCATTTACACCAGAAAGTAATGCAAGGAACAAATACACTCATCAAACTAAAGGAATCTTTCACACCGAAAGCTGCTATTCGCACTGCAGTACCGCCGCGGTGGCCCAGTGGTTAGGACGCTCGGCTACTGACCCGGAGTTCCCGGGTTCGAACCCGACCGCGGCGGCTGCGTTTTTATGGAGGAAAAACGCTAAGGCGCCCGTGTGCTGTGCGATGTCAGTGCACGTTAAAGATCCCCAGGTGGTCGAAATTATTCCGGAGCCCTCCACTACGGCACTCCTTCTTCCTTTCTTCTTTCACTCCTTCCTTTATCCCTTCCCTTACGGCGTGGTTCAGGTGTCCAACGATATATGAGACAGATACTGCGCCATTTCCGTTCCCACCAAAAACCAATAATTATTATTATTATTTCACTGCAGTACAGTCACTGACCACAAAAACATGGAACAATGATGAGACCAAATGCATTGAATCCCCGCTCCAAGGCCATCGTGCAGACGCGCACTTCATTACCCACTCCAACGCGACAGCGGTTAAGTGACCGTCTAGAAGG